>NC_061121.1:14859036-14893553 GCF_002878395.1 Capsicum annuum
AGGTCCTAGGAATGTTTCATATCGAAAATTGATCGGGGGCTCTCTACCATGTTGTGGATTTCCAGGGGCGACCTATTGGGGTCAGTGGGGCCATTTAAGCAGTCAATCGGGCGAAATAGCACGAACGGGACATTTTGAGGCCAATTTGGTGGGCTAATCGGCCAGGGTGTGCTTGGGGACTGGGCGTGTTTTGGGCTGTAAATTTACTTGGGGCTCTCGGGCGTGCTGTGGATCTGTTGAGGGTGGGCCATTAGGGTCGGCAGAGCTATTTAGGCTGTCAAATGGGAGAAACGGCGTGAATGGGCTATTTTCAGGCCAATTCAATGTACTTTAGCCCACGGTTTTATAGGTGTGCCTGGGGCTCAGGTTTGTTTCATGTCGATAGTTGATCGGGGGCTCCAAGGCATGTTGTGGATCAGCCAAGGGTGGTCCATTGTGGTCGGGGGGTCATCTAGGCGGTCAAACGGGCAAAACGGTGCAAATGGGTCATTTTTTGGATAATTCGGTGTGCTATAACCCGCGGTAAATAGCCCACGATTTTCTAGGGGTAACCGGGCAATGGGTGTTTTTTGGGCTGAAAATCAATTGAGGGTTCCCAGGTGTGTTGTGTATCGACAATGGGTGGACCATTGGGGTTGGATGGGCTGTTTAGGGGGTCAAATAGGCAAAACGGCATCGAAAGATTATTTTCAGGCCAATTCGGTATGCTATAGCCCACGGTTTTCTGGATGTAGAGCTTCGATGTTTTTTAGGCTAAAAATTGACTGGGGGATCCTAGGCGTGTTGTGGATCATCCAGGGCTGGGCTATTAGGGTCAGCAGGGCCATTTAGGCAATTAAACAAGCGAAACATCATGAATGGGCTATTTTCGAGCCAATTCAATGTACAATAGCCCACAGTTTTCTGGGTGTGCCTGGGGCCCGAGCGTTTTTTGTACTAACAATCGATTGGGGTCTTCTAGGCATGCTGTGGATTGGCTAAAGATGGGCCATTAGGGTCGGTAGGGCCATTTCGGCGGTCAATCGGGACAAATGACACAAATGGGACGTTTTCAGACTAATTCTGTGTGCTATCGCACATGGTTTTCTGGGTGTGCCTGGGGCCCAGGCATTTTTTGGGACAAAAATCAACTGGTGGATCCAAGGTGTTCTATGGATCAGCCAGGGTTGTCCATTGGGTTCGGTGGGGCCATTTGGGTGGTCAAACGAGTGAAACGGCGTGAATGAGCCATTTTCAAGCTAATTCAGTGTGCTTTCTCTGGGTGTGCCCAAGGCCCGAGCATGTTTTGGGTTGAAATTTTACCGCAGGCTCCCAGGCATGCTATGGATCGGCCAGGGATGGGTCCTTAGGGTCGGTGGGGCTGTTTGTGTGGTCAAATGGGCGAAACAGTGCGAACAAACTATTTTGGGCAAATTCAGTGTGCTATAGCCCTTGTTTTCTTGGAGTGCCCGAGGTTCGGGCGTGTTTTAGTCCAAAAATTAATTGAGGGCTCCCAGTCATGTTGTGGATCAGCTAGGAGTGGGCCATTGGGGTTGGCGGGGCCATTTGGGCAGTAAAACGGTCGAAACGAAGCGAAATACAATATTTGAGCCAATTCGGTGTGTTATATCCCACAGTTTTTTGGGTTTGCCTGGGCCCGAGTGTGTTTAGGGATGAAAATTGATCAGGGGCTCCCAGGCATGCTGTGGACCATCCAAGGGTGGTCCATTTGGGTCAACGGGGCCGTTTAGGCGGTCAAATGGGCGAAACAGAGCGAACAGACTATTTTCAGGACAATTTGGTGTGTTATAGCCCACGATTTTCTGGGTGTGTCCGGGACCTAAGTGTATTTTGGGATGAAAATCTACCGAAGGCTCTCAAGCATATTGTGGATCGATCAGGGGTGGTCCATTAGGGTCGGCGAGGCTATTTAGGCAGTCAAAAAGGCAAATCAGTGCGAATGGGCCATTTTCGATCTAATTTGGTGTACTTATCCCATGGTTTTCTGGGTGTGCCCGAGCCTCAGGCATGTTTTAGGCTAAAAATAGATCGAGGGATCCCAGGCATGCTGCGAATCGGCCAGGGGTGGGCCATTGGGGTCAGCGGGGTTATTAGGGCAGTCAAACGGGTAAAACAACGTGAATGAGACAATTTTGGGCCAATTCGATGTCTATAGCCTACTATTTTCCGAGCATTTTTTGGCCAAAAATTGATCGAAGGGTTCAATACATGTTGTGGATTAGCCAGGGGTGGGCTATTAGGGTCAGCGGGGCTGTTTGGGCAATCAAACAGGTGAAACAGCATAGACGCACCATTTTTGGGCCAATGTGGTGTGCTATAACCCACGGTTTTCTAGGTGTGCCCGAGGCCCTAGTGTGTTTGGGGTGAAAATCTATCAGGGGCTTTTAAGCGTGCTGTAGATGGTCCAGAGGTGGGCCATGAGGGTCGGCGAGGCAGTTGGTCGGTCAAACAGATGAAATGGCACAAACGATCTATTTTCGGGCCAAATAGGTGTGCTTTATCCTATGATTTTCTGGGTGTGCCTAGGGCTCAGGCATATTTTGAGCCAAAAATTGACCAGGGAGTCCCAGGCATGTTGTGGGTCGACCAAGTGTAGGCTATTAGGATCGACGGGTCCATTTGGGCAGTCAAACGGGCGAAACAATGGAAATGGGTCATTTTCAGGTCAATTCAGTATGCTATAGCCCACAGTTTTCTAGGTGTACTCAGGGCCCGAGCAAGTTTATGGCCAAAAATTGACCGGGGGAGACCCTACGTACTGTGGATCGGCAGGGTGGGCCATTGGGGTCGGGTGGGCTATTTGGGCGGTCAAACGAGCCAAACGGTGCGAACGGGCAATTTTAGGGTCAATTCAGTGTGCTATAGTCTACGGTTTTCTTGGTGTGATCAGGGACCGGCCGTGTTTTGGGACAAAAATTAATCGAGGGTTCCACGCATGTCGTTTGATAGACTAGGAGTGGGCTAGTAAAGTCAGATGAGCTATTTAGGTGGTCAAACGGGCAAAACAGAGGCGAAAGGCGTGCTATGGATCGGCAAGGGGTGGGGAATTGGGTTCGGTGGGTCCGTTTGGGCGGCCAAATAGGCAAAACAGCTCGAACGAGCCCTTTTGGGGCTAATTTGGTATGCTTTAACCCACAGTTTTCCTGGATTGCCCGGGCCCGAGCATGTTTTGGGCCAAGAATTGATTGGGGGACTCCCAGGCATGTTGTGGACTGTATAGGGGTGGGTCTTTAGGTTTTGTGGGCCCTTTGGGTGGTTAAATAGGCAAAACGAGGCAAACGGGCCATTTTTGGGCCAATTCAATGTGTTTAGCCCATGGTTTTCTAAGTGTGCCAGGGGCCCAAGCATGTTTTTAGTCAAAAATCGATCGAAGGCTCCCAGAAGTGCTGTGGATTGGCCAAGGGTGGGCCATTTGGGTCGATGGAGTCGTTTGAGTGGTCAAACGAGTGAAACAGTATGAACGGGCCACTTTTGGGCCATTTCGATGTGGTATAGCCCACTGTTTTCTGGGTGTGCCCAGGGCCTGGGCTGTTTTAGGCCAAAAATCGACTAAGGGCTCCCAGGCATACTGTTGTTCTTCCCGGGGTAGGCCATTGGTATTGGTGGGGACATTTGGGCAGTCAAACGGGCGAAACGGGGCAAACGCACCATTTTCAAGCCAATTCAGTGCGCTATAGCCCATGGTTTTTTGTTTGTGCCCGTGACCCAGGTATGTTTTGGGCCAAAAATTAACTGGGGGCTCCCAGGTGTGCTGTGGATCAGCTGGGTCGTTTCGACAGTCAAACGAGTCAAACGATGTGAATAGGTTATTTTCGGGCCAATTTGGTGTGCTATAACCCACGATCTTTTAGGTATGCCTAGGGCCAGGTGTATTTTGGGATAAAAATCGACCCGAGGATCCCAGGCATACTGTGGATCTGCTAGGGATGGGCTATTGGTGTCGGCGGGGCTATTTGGGCGGTCAAATAGGAGAAACGGGGGCTCCCAGGCGTGCTGTGGGCAAAATAGGAGAACTGGCACGAATGGTCCATTTTTGGGCCAATTCAGTGTGCTATAGCCCCCGATTTTCTAGGTGTGCCCGGGGTCCAAGCTTGTTTTAGGCCAAAAATTGACTGAGGGTTCCCGAGAATATTTTGGCTCGACCAGGGGTGTGCCATTAGGGTCGGTGGGGCCGTTTGGGTGATCAAACGAGTGAAACAGAACAAACGGGCTATTTTTGGGCCATTTCGGTGTGCTATAGCCCATGATTTTTTGGGTGTGCTCGGGGCTCGGGCATGTTTTAGGCCAAAAATTGCCTGGCGACTCCCAGGCGTGTTATAGACTGGTCAGGGATGGAGAATTGGGGTCGGCGAGGCCATTTTGGCGGTCAAACGTGTAAAATGGGGCGAGCGGACCATTTTTGGGCTAATTTTGTGAGCTATAGCCCACTGTATTCTGGGTGTGCCCGGGCATATTTTGGGTTAAAAATTTATCGAGGGCTCTCAAGCGTGGTGTGGATCGGTTAGGGGTGGGGCATTGAGGTCGGTAGGTCGTTTCAGTAGTCAAACGGGCGAAACAGCACAAATAGGCTATTTTCAAGCTAATTCGGTGTGCAGCCCACTATTTTCTGGGTGTGACCGGGGCCTAGGCGTGTTTTTGGGTGAAAATTGATTGGGGCTCCAAAGCGTGCTGTGTATCGATCAGGGTTGGACCATTGGGGTCGGCGGGTCCATTTAGGAGGTCAAACAGGCGAAACGGCGCGAACAGACCACTTTTGGTCTAATTCAGAGTGTTATAGCCCACGATTTTTGGGTGTGCTCGTGTTCTGAGTGTGTTTTGGGCCAAAAATTAACTAGGGGCTTCCAGGCGTGCTGTGGATCGGCCAGGGTAGGCCATTTGTGTCGGTGAGGTCGTTTGGACGGTCAAACAGGTGAAACAACCCGAACGGGCCATTTTCGGGCCAATTAAGTACTATTTCCAATTTCAAGCGACAAAATAAAACAATCTCAAACACAAAATTAAATCATTTTGACAATCGTCCATTTCTACAATTTGTCTACCCAAACTTAGTATTTGCCTACCTATTTCACAACCTTAAAACTTGATACTATCGAATTCAACAATATTAATGTTCATTTCAAATCAAACAATGATTCAATGAATTAAACTAATCAATATTTACTTCATGAATTTCAAATTCTCATCCCTAATTTATTCCCAATCACACAATTACTCAATTCTCAATCATACAATTACTCAATTTTTAAGATAGAAACCAAGACAACAACAATCAACATTGCTCAAATATATTCAAAACCACACCAAAAATACCACAACATTACCCACATTCGAGATAATAAAAGAGTAGAGTTAAGGGATGGACCTTTGAAAGACTGATTTCATTGATTATAGGGACTTAAAAAAAACACAAACTCAAAATCCCAAATAGAAAACCTCAACAGCGAACAAAATCCAACCCGATATCAAAAAATTAAAACCTGAAACTGATAATGATGAATCGATCGAGACAAACAAAACCTAAATCCCCAAACCAATACGAAAACCGATAAACCAAGACAGAAATCGTAGCATAACAAACCAAACCCGTACGTGTAACAACGGATTCCAACAAATCTTAGCATTTTCCAGCTAGATCTACCTAGAAATCAAAGAAAATGAAGAGATTTCAGGATTTGTGGGATTGAATCAATCAAAAGAGAAACTAAAAACCGATTTTGACAAAATTTTCATCGTAAAAGCTCTAGAAATGACCAGATCTCTCGTCGGTTCACTATTTCAATCGCCCCTTTTCTATTTTTCAGTCCATTTTTTATCTTTTTCTTACTGTTTTGGCCTTCTCGATCTTATTCTCTCTAATATTTGTGTATATGTGTGTAGCTCTGGTGGTTGTGTCTGTATATTAGCGTATCTTTATCAATGTAAAAGTGGAGTGTTGTATAGAGAATTGTGTGGGTATGTGTACTTTGTGTGTTCTTGGAAGGTGATATATGTCCTCTATCCTGATTGTGGTGTGATAGTGAGTGATGGTGTGTATGTGTATATTATGTAAGAGGTCCGTATAGAGAATTATGTGTGCGTTTATATATTATAAAGAAGAAAAAGAAAACTTGAAAATGATGGGGGTAGAGGGGACACGATAGGGTAAGGTGAGGGGGTGTAGGGTATATGAAGTAGGGTGTGCGGTGGATGTTGTTATTTTTGTTAGGGTGAGGTGTCCCAAGTTGTTATGGATTTGATAATTTTTGTCCTTTTTGGGTAAAAATCATGGAATGGTGTGAGGATGCGTGATAAGGTAAGATAAATTAGTAAAAAAATGATTTTGGGGAAGGACAAAATTATGTGCCTACACTATAGCCTATGATTTTCTGGGTGTGCCCGGGGCACAGGCGTGTTTTGGGCAAAAAATTGATTGAGGGATCCCAGATATGTAGCAGATCATCCAATGGTGCGCCATTAGGGTCAGCGGGGCTGTTTGGCCGATCAAAGGGGCGAAATGGTGCGAACGGGCTATTTTCAGGCCAATTCGGTGTGCTTTAGGCCACGATTTTCTAGGTGTGCCCGGGGCTCTGGCGTGTTTTAAACCAAAAATTGATTAGGGAATCCCAGGCGTGCTGTGGATCGGCTAGGGAGGGCCATTAGGGTTGGCGAGGCCATTTGGGTGGTCAAACAGGCAAAACGGCCAAACGGGATATTTTTGGGCTAATTTGGTGTGCTATAGCCCACAGTTTTATAGGTGTGCCCAGGGCCTGGGCATTGTTTGGGCCTAAAATCGACTGGGAGCTCCCAAGCGTGTTGTGGATCAGCCAAGGGTGGGCTATTTGGACGGTCAAACGGACGAAACGGCACGAACGGGCTATTTTTGGGCTAATTAGATTTGTTATAGCCCATGGTTTTCTGGGTGTGCTCGGGGACCGGGCATTTTTTGGGTCAAAAATCAATTGGGGGCTCCCAGGCATTTTGTGGATTGGCCAGGGGTGGGCCATTAGGAATGGTGGGGCCGTTTGGGCAGCAAACGGCACGAATGGGCTAATTTTGGGCCAATTCGGTGTGCTATAGCCCATGGTTTTCTGGGTATGCCCAGAGCTCGGGCATGTTTTGGGTGAAAATCGACTAGGGGATCCTAAGAATGCTTTGGATCGGCCAAGGGTAGGCCATTATGGTCGGCGAGGCCATTTGGGCGATCAAACGGGCAAAACGGGCAAAACGGGGGCTCTCAGGCGTGCTGTGGATCGACCAGGGGTGGGGAATTAGGGTAGGTGGGGTTATTTGGGTGGTCAAATGGGCAAAATAGCATGAGCAGGCCATTTTAGGTCTAATTTGGTGTGCTATAGCCCATGGTTTTCTGGGTGTGCCCGAGCGTGTTTTAGGCTGAAAATTGACTGGGGCTCCCACGCGTGTTGTGGATCGGCCAAAGATGGGCCATTGGGGTCAGCGGGGCTGTTTGGGTTGTCAAACAGGCAAAACAGTGCAAAAAGGCTATTTTTGGGATAATTCGGTGTGCTATAACCTATGGTTTTCTGGGTGTGCCTGGGGCCCGGGTGTGTTTTGGGCCAAAAATCTACTGGAGGCTCCTAAACATGTTGTGGATCGGCCAAGGTTGGGACATTGGGGTCGGTGGGTCCATTTGGGAAGTCGAACGGGCAAAACGGCATGAACTGGTTATTTTTGGGCCAATACGTTGTATTATAGCCTACGATTTTTTGGGTGTACCCAGCGCCCGAGCGTGTTTTGGGCCAAAAATCAACCGAGGGATCCCAAGTATGTTGTGGATTGGCTAGAGGTAGTCCATTGGGGTCGGCAAGGCCGTTTGGGCAGTCAAACAAGCAGAACGGCATGAACGGGTAGTTTTGGGGCCAAAGCAGTGTGTTATAGCCCATGATTTTTAGGGTCAGCCCCAGGACCGAGCATGTTTTTGGCTAAAAATTGATCGGGGGTTCCTAGGTGTGCTGTGAATCAGCCAGAGATGGACATTTAGAGTCGGCAAGTCTGTTTGACTGGTCAAACGGGGGAAACAACACGAATGGGCTATTTTTGGGCTAAATCAGTATGCTATAACCCACGATTTTCTAGGTGTGCTCGGGGATCGTCTGTGTTTTAGCCAAAAATCGATCAAGAGCTCTCAGGAGTACTATGGATTGGCCAAGATGGGCCTTTAGGGTCGGCGGGGCCGTTTGTGGTCAAACGGGTAAAACAACGCACATGGGCCCTTTTCGAGCCAAATTGGTGTGTAATGGCCCATGATTTTTTGAGTGTGCCCGGGGCCAAATCATATTTTTGGTCAAAAAGTCAATTGAGGGATCCCAAGAAGGATGTGGATCGGCTAGGGGAGAGCCTTTGGGTCGGCGGGGTTGTTTGGGTGGTCAAATGGGCAAAACGGCACGAATAGGCTATTTTGGGGCCAAATAAGTGTGTTATAGCCAACGATTTTCTGGATGTGCTCGAGGCCCAAGCGTGCTTTGGACCAAAAATTAATTGGGGGCTCCCAACTGGGCTGTTGATCGACCAGGGGTGGGACTTTAGGGTCGATGGGGCCATATGGTTAGTTAAACAGGAGAAACGATACAAATGGGCCATTGTCGAGCAAAATAGATGTACTATAGCACACAGTTTTCTAGGTGTGTCGGGGCCTGATTATGTTTAGGGCTAAAAATCAATAGGGGGCTCCTAGGCGGGCTGTGGAATGGCCAGGGGTAGGCCGTTGCGATCAGCGGAGCCATTTGGGTGGTCAAATAGGTAAAACAGCATGAACGAGCCATTTTCGGGCCAAATGGGTGTTCTACAACCCACAGTTTTCTTGGTGTACCCGGGGCTCGGGCGTGTTTTATGCCAAAAATTGTTCAGGGGATCCTAGACGGGATGTGGATTGGCCATGGGTAGGCCGCTGGGGTTAGAGGCGCCATTTAGGTGGTCAAATGGGCAAAACGGCATGAACAGGCTATTTTTGGGCCACATTGGTAAGCTATAGGCCACGGTTTTCTTAGTAAGTCTGAGGCTCAGGCGTGTTTTGGGCCAAAACTCAACTGAGGGATTCCAGGCGAGTATTGATTGGCCAGGGGTAGGAATTTTAGGTCGGTGAGGCCATTTGGATGGTCAAATGGGTGAAACATTATAAATGATCCATTTTTGGGCCAAATCGGTGTGCAATAGCCCATGTTTATTAGGGTATGCCCGGGACTCGAATATATTTTGTACTGAAAATCAATCAGGGACTCTCAGGTGGGTGTGGATTAGCCAAGGGTGGTCCTTTGGTATCGACGGGGCCATTTAAGTGGTCAAAGGGTGCGAATGGGTCACTTTCAGGCCAATTCGATTTGCAATAGCCCACGGTTTTTTAGGTATGCCAGGGGCCCAGGAGTGTTTTGAACTAAAACTATTTTGGGGGCTCCATTGCAGGCTGTGGATCAGCCAAGGATGGGTCTTTGGAATGGGTGGGTCCATTTGGGTGGTCAAACAGGTAAAACGACGCGAACGGGCCATTTTCAGGCCAAATCGGTGTGTTATAGCCCATGATTTTCTGGGTTTGCCAGGGGTCCAAGAGTTTTTTATGCCAAAAATCAACCGAGGGCTCCCACGCGGGCTGTGGATCGTACAGGGTGGGCCTTTGGTGTCGGTGGGGACATTTGGGTGGTCAAACTAAACAACAAGAATGGGCCATTTTTTGGGCCAAATCAATGTGCTATAGCCTACGATTTTCTAAGTGTGCTAGGTCTTGGGCATGTTTTTGGCCAATAATCGATTGAAGGCTCCCAGGCGCGATATGGTTCAGACAGGGGTGGGCCGTTAGTGTCGACTAGGCTATTTAGATGGCTAAACGACGCAAACGAACCGTCTTCAGGCAAAATCAATATGCTATAAACCACGGTTTTCTAGGTGTGCTCGTGGCTTGGGCATGTTTTTTGCCAAAAATTGACCATGGGCTCCAAGGCGGGTTATGTATCAGCTAGGGGTAGGCCTTTAGGGTCGGTGGGGCCATTTGGGGGTCAAACAGGCAAAACAACACGAATGAGCCATTTTTAGGCCAAATTGGTGAGTTGTAGCTTACAATTTTCTCGGTGTTCCTGGTGCCCGAGCATATTTTTGGCCATAAATTGATTGTGGACTCTTAATTGGACTGTTGATTGTCCAGAGGTTGGTCGGTGGGGCTATTTGGGTGCTAAAATAGGTAAAACGACGCGAACGGTCCATTTTTGGGCCAAATCAACGTGCTATAGCCCACGATTTTCTGGATGTGCTCGGATCCCTACCGTATTTTGGGCCAAAAATCAATCGAAACTCTTAGGTGGGTTGTAGATTAGCTAGGGGTGGTCCACCAAGGTTGATGGGGCAGTTTGGGTGGTCAAGCGGGCGAAATGATGCGAATAGGCCATTTTTAGGTCAAATCGTTGTGCTACAGCCCACAGTTTTCTGGGTCTGCCCAAGGGTCGGTAGTATTTTATTCCAAAAATTGATCGAGAGTTTTATTCCAAAAATTGATCGAGAGTTCCCAAGCAGGCTGTAGATCATCCAAGGGTAGGTCGGTCGGGTTGGTTGGGCCGTTTGGGCTGTCAAATAGGCAAAACAGCACGAATGGGTCATTTTCAAGCTAAATTAGTGTGCTATAGCCCACACTTTTCTTGCTGTGCCCAGGGCTCGGGCCTATTTTGGGCTGAAAATCAATCGGGTCTCCCAAGTGGGTTGTAGATCGGCCAGTAGTGGGTTAGCGGGGCAATATGGGTGGTCAAATTAACAAAATAGTGTGAACGAGTTATTTTTAGGCTAAATCGGTGTGCCATAGCCAACGATTCTCTTGGTGTGCCTAGATCCCGGGTGTATTTTAGGCTAAAAATTGACTGGGGGATCCCACGTGGGTTGTGGATCTGCCGGGGGGGTTGGCGAGGTCATTTGGGTGGCCAATCGGGCGAAATGGCGCGAACTGACCTTTTTTTGCCAAATCGGTGTGTTATATTCCACAATTGTATAGGTGTACCTAGGGTCCAGCATATTTTAGGTCAAAAATCGATTGGAGGCTCCCAGGTGGGCTTTGGATTAGCCACGGGTGGGCCGATAAGATCGATAAGGCCATTTGGGTGGTTAAATAGGCAAAACAGCATGAATGTGGCATTTTTAGGCTAAATTGGTGTATTATAGTCCACAATTTTCTAGGTGTGCCCGAGGCTCGAGCATGTTTTGGGCCAATAATCGATTGAGGGATCATAAGTAAGTTGTGGATTGGCTAGGGGTGGGCTTGCAGGGTCGACGAGGCCGTTTGGGAGGTCAAACAAGCGAAATGGCACAAACGGGCCATTTTTTAGCCAAATCGGTGTGCTATAACCCACGATTTTCTAGGTGTGCCCAAGGTTCGGCCGTGTTTTAGGCCAAAAATCGAGTAGGATCTCCTAGGTAGGTTGTGGATCAGCTAAGGGTGGGTCGGCAGGGTTAGTGAATAAGCCATTTTTTGGCTAAATCGGTATGCTAAAGCCCTCGAGTTTTTGGGTGTGCCTGGGGCCCGAGCGTGTTTTAGGCAAAAAATCAATTGAGAGCTCTCAAGCGGGCTGTGAATCGGCCAGGGGTGGGCTGGCAGGGTCGACAGTGTCGTTTGGGTGGTCAAATGGGCAAAACAACATAAATGGTCCATTTTTTAGCCAAATTGATGTGCTATAGCCCACAGTTTTCTGGGTGTGCTCAGGGCCTGGGCGTGTTTTGGGCTAAAAATCTACTAATGGCTCCCAGGCGTGCTGTGGATCATCCAAGGGTATGTCGATGGGGTTGGCGGGGCATTTCGGTGGTCAAATAGGCGAAACGGCGTGAATGTGCCATCTTCTGGCCAAATGTATAGCCCACGATTTTTTGTGTGTGCCCGAGGCCCTGACGTATTTTGGGCCAAAAATTAAATAGAGGCTCCAAGGTGGGAAGTGGATCGGCTAGGGGTGGCCCAGCAAGGTCGGCAGGGCCATTTGGGTGGTCAAACCGATGAAATACCACGAGCGGACTATTTTTAGGCAACATCAGTGAGCTATAGCCCATGATTTTCTGGGTATGCTGGGGGACCAGGCATATTTTAGGTCGAAAATCGACTGGAGATCCTAGGAGAACTGTGGATCGGCCAGGGGTAGGTCGGCGGGGCCGTTTGGGTGGTCAACTGGCAAAACGGCGCGAACATGCCATTTTTGGGCCAAATCAGTGTGTTATAGCCAAAGAATTTTTTAGTGTGCCCGAGCGTGTTTTGGGTCAAAAATTGATCAAGGCTCCTAGGCGAGCTGCGGATTGGCAGGGGTATGCTGGCGGGTTCGGCCTGGCCATTTGGGTGGTCAAACGGGTGAAACGACATGAACAAGCCATTTTTGGGCCAAATTGGTGTGTTATAGCCCATGAATTTCTGAGTGTTCCAAGACCGGGTGTATTTTTGGCTAAAAATCGATTAAGGGCTCCCAGTCGGGTTGTAGATTGGCCAGAGGTAGGTCAGAGGGGTCGATGGGGCCATTTGGGTGGTCAAACAGGCAAAACGGCATGAACGGGCTATTTTGGGATCAAATCAGTGTGTTATTGCCCAGGATTTTATAGGTGGGCCTGGGTTAAGGTGTGTTTGGGGATAAAAATCAATCGAGGGCACCCAAGCTGGCTGTGGATCATCCAGGGGTGGGCCTGTGGGGTTGGCGAGGCCGTTTGGGTTGTCATACGGGTGAAACACTGTGAACGGGCTATTTTCAAGCCAAATTGGTGTGCTATAGCTCACGATATTTTAGGTGTGCCTGGGGCCCTGCGTGTTTTAGGCTAAAAATTAATTAGGAGGCTCCCAGGAGGGCTGCAGATCAGCCAAGGATGGGTTGGTGAGGTCGACGGGGCCGTTTGGGTGGTCAAACAGGCGAAACGGTGTGAACAGGCCATTTTTAGGCTAAATCGGTATGCTATAGCCCACGATTTTCTAGGTATGCCCAGGTTAAAGGCATGTTTTAGGCTAAAAATCAATCGGGGTCTCCCAGGCGGGCTGTGGATTAGTCAGGGGTGGGCCGGGATGACCATTTAGGTGGTCAAATATGCAAAACAGAGCGAATGAGTCATTTTCAAGCCAAGTCGATGTGTTATAGCCACATTTTTCTGGGTGTGCCTAAGGCCCAATATTTTTATGGACAAAAACTAATCGAGGGCTCTTAAGTGGGTTGTAGATCGGCTAGGGGTAGGCCAGCAGGGTCGGCGAGTCCATTAAGGTAGCCAAACAGGTGAAACGGCAAGAACGGGCCATTTCTAAACCAAATCGGTGTGCTATAGCCCATAATTCTCTGGGTATGCCTGGGGACTAGGCATGTTTTTTGTTAAAAATTAATCGGGGGCTCCCAAGTGGGCTATGAATCGGCCAGGTGTAGGTCGGCGGGGTCATTTGGGTGGTCAAACGGGCAAAACAGAGCGAACAGGAGATTTTCGGGCCACATTGGTGTGCTATAGACCATGGTTTTCTGGGTGTGCCCGGGTTCGGGTCATGTTTTAGGTAAAAAATTGATCAGGGGCTCACAGGCGGGCTATGGATTGACTAGGGGTGGGCCGGCAGGGCTGTTTAGGTGGTCAAATAGGCGAAATGGCGCAAACGGGCCATTTTCGGGCCAATTCAATGTGCTATAGCCCACAATTTTCTAGATGTGCCCAGGCACGGGCGTGTTTTAGGCTAAAAATCAATCGGAGGCTCTCAGGCGGGTTGTTGATCGACCAAGGGTGTGCCGGTAGGGCCGTTTGGGTGGTCAAATGGGCAAAACTGCGCGAACGGACCATTTTTTAGCCAAATCGGTGTGCTATAGTCCATAGTTTTTGGGTATGATTGGGGCCCGGGCGTGTTTTAGGTCGAAAATCGACTGAGGACTCCGAAGCGGGCTGTGGATTGGGCAGTTTCCACGTAAAATTTTTGTGTTTTCTTGTTCACTTTCTTTACATTCCATATTATTAAAGTTCTCGTTGTTTGAGTTTGTTTGGGACCAGGTCCTAAAGTTGGAGGGCACCTATTTTAACTCTTTAGGATAGTTTCATACAGAGCAGAGTTAGACCGAAGAAATATTAGAGTAAAGTGATTAGGCATGACATGGAGCAGTTACAGCTTAGCTTACAGAGGACATGACCCTTGATAGAAAGGTGTGGAGAACGCTGATTGAGGTAGAGGGCTAGTGGGTAGGTGTGTGTCCTTACTAGTAGGGATGAGTGCTTTGTTTGGCGGTTTTACCTGTAGTCTAAGTATTGTGAATGTGTCTCGTAATTTCTTATTCGTGATGTTTTGGGGATATTTATAATTCTGTATAGGTAGTTGATAGTATTACTCTGTGGGTGTCTTGTTTCTTATATTATCCAGTGATGTGCTACCATATTTTTGTTATTTGTTTTTATGTTCCCTGCTTCGTATACTGTTATTTTTCATGAGCCGAGGGTCTATTGGAAACAACTCTCTACTTTATTTGAGGTAGTGGTATGGACTGCATACACTTTACCCTCCCCGTACCCCACTTTCTAGGAATACACTGGGTATGTTGTTTATATAATCAAGTCAACGATGAGCATTGATAGTTGGAAGCTAAATGATAATCTTTCAGGTTCATGGTCCACTCGTTTGAGATTACTAGTTACTTATTATTGATTAAAATAAGCCACATTATCTCAAATCAAACTGAAATTGTATCAGTTGTGCCATGAAGTAAAGCTTCTTTTTGTTGTTGATTGATCATATTTTTGTTTAAACCATTGTGTACGGGACTAACTTATTTATTTCCTTTACAGATTCTAAGTAGTTGTATCATCTGAAACAGTTGGAAAGTCCAAGAAGCTTATATAAGATGTGTGATTTATCAGTTGAATTATTGGTGCCATCAGTTATTATGTTCTGCTACTGATTTACTGCTTTCTTTACTTCTATGGATTAAGAATGTGTGAATGGTTAATTAGAAGTCTCGAGGGACAAATACGGTTATGTAAACTGTGGTTATGCGTACGTAAAGTCTATGCTTCTCATCTCTATCCTTCTGATGTCTGAAACTTCTGTTTTAGTATTTATATTCCAGTGTAATTTTGTTCAGTGATTGTAATATACATTAGTTTCTGTGTGCCAAATTAGATAGCTTGTTTGTATTTCTTGAGTCTTATGTAGTATGTCCAACATATATATCACTTGGAAATTGGTTTGTTACAATGTTTCTATATATCAATGTCAAGGTCTTTTACAATTTTTTTTTATTTAGCATCCAATTTTAGTTCGTCTATAAAATCTTAACCATTCATGAATAAAACAGTTAGATCTAAAAGATGTGAATAAATCTCAGGAGGGACCTTCACTGATATTGCTTTTTCACTTTTTTTCTGTACATTGTTTTTCATTAGCTTTTGTCTCGGCCTTATATTTGTATTAGAAAATCCATTAAATACATATAAATATTTAATTGCGAACATAGTAACTAAAACGAGATATGGGTTTGGTGCCAAGTTTACACTTTTAGAACCTAAAACATTAAAGGTCTAGCCAGTTCACCTCTGCCTAAAGGTCCGTAAATCACCACATAACTAAAATTTACACACAGAAGAGAGTTCAAAGTCTTAACTGTGATCATCTATCAGATGCAGTCCCATCCTGCCCAAGTTGTAGATCACCAACTGGACCGGCAGTCCAGTTTAAGACGTTGTCTCCGTATATGGTCTTGTGATGATGGGGTAATTTACGAGCAAGACCATTCAAGATTTGGTGGAAAGCATCACAACTGAGTGAGCAGGTGGTAGAATAATGATAAAATGTATAAGTCCACCAAATATAATAGGACCAGGTCCCTAATCAACAAATATAATGTAACAAATATCGAACAAACAACAATGCAGTAATATAAAGAACACTCAAGTTTACGTAGAAACTTCTTTGCTCAAGGGAAGTAAGAACCACGACTTGTCATCAGGATTTCCAAAGCTTCCCTAATCTTCAAGCAACCACGTGATTACAAACTCCAATAATCACCAACTCTCGTAATAACTCCATTGCAAGCGTGGTAACTCTACCACAATATCAACTCAGTAACTTTACTCATTGATCCTAGGTAACTCTACCCAGGACTCAACACCACCCATGATAATAACACACACTTGACCAACTTACAAATGACTTGAACAACTAACTCTAGCTGCTTCGGCTCCGGCTAAGACTTGGACAAGCTACACATTTACTATCCTTTATAACCAGGAGTAGATTTATAATATAAGAGCAATAACACAAAGACTCAAGACACAACAAGACTACAAATAAGCACTAGATCAGGCCCCTTGATGATGTATGAGCTGTGTTTAAGAGATGACGTTTTCTACGGAAAGGAAATTTTGATATTGCAAAAACTAGGTTTTGTTTTATGTGGATGATCCTTTTATATGAGACAACAAAACCTAGAATTCCTCCCATTGGTCGAGGTTCAACACCTCTATTGTCGCGCAACCAACTTTCTGCAGGAAAGTACAGTTATAGTCGATGAGTGATGATCATTTCATAGAGCAACTTCATGTGGGACAAGGTCCCATAGATACTAACCAAGTCGTCGATCAGGTTCTTTGTGGATCATCAAAATTTCAAGGGTGTAAATAAATAACATTTTCTGCATCTTTGAAGGATTGACAAGTAATCTCTGCTTCCTCAATATTTCTTGTGCATGAGAAAATAGGAAAATATTTTCCTCCATAGCGAACACACCCCTACTCAACCTCTTTTCTCCTTTCTATTCTGATAGATTTTGGATAATGGGCTCAACACTAAGGACATTAAACACTAGAATTAACATGCCATTTTTAAAGCAACATGGAGTAGTGCATGGAATTTACCCCCTATATTTCCTTTCTATTCGTGTATTGACTTGGGTTGGGGTTATTTATGGAATTTACCCCCTACATTTCCTTTATATTTGTGTATTGACTTAGGTTGGGGTTATTTCGGATTAATAATTCTTACTTTACTTCTCGTAGATTTGAGGTAAGGCCTGATGCTCCAGTGCGGAGGTGTGAGACACTGGCTATGGATGATTTTAGGTGGGGTAGAGGTAGACCGAAGAAATATTGGGGGAGGTGATTAGGCATGATATGGAGCAGTTACAGTTTACGGAGGACATGACCCTTGATAAGAAGGTGTGGAGGACACGAATTAGGGTAGAGGGTTAGGGGGTGGGAGTGCATCCGTAACAGCAGGGGCGTTCTTTATTTGTTTCTGAAGTTTCTTGTTTGTGGGTGAAGTGTTATCTATGGATATATAGTTTTTAGTAGTATCTTGTGGCTCTAGTCTGTACAAGCTTATATGCATTTATATTTTGTATTTATTGTACTATTATTGGTTCTAAGCCGGGGGTCTATCGAAAATAGCCTCTCTACTTCACCTGAGGTAATGGTATGATCTGCATACACTCTACCCTCCTTAGACCCCTCTAGGTGGGAATACACTGGATATATTATTGTTAGATTTGAGGTAAGGCCAGACTTTGTCGTCCATGGTAGTGAAGTCGTAAGGGTGAGGTCAGTACCTCGGAACCCAAAACCCATAGTTAGAAGACGATAATTGCTCTGTTTGGGGCAAACGGGAAGGTAAGGCTAAGTGTTTATCTGGTTTCCATAACGAGGAACGGGAAGTGTAGAGTTAGGTAATGAGAATAATAATATGCATGCTTTCTTTTGAGTATTTATATTGTGTTTGTGTAATTCAATTCGGGTCAACTGATCAGACTTACTAGTACGAGTGGTTGGTTTTGATGCTACTCTAACTATACTCTTTTTGAGGTATGGTACTTCTCCTTTAGAAGTTTTGGTACCATTTTAGACTATTTCCTAGGGTTGTAACATTTGTAATAGACAGTTGTAATAAAGGATGGTTACTTCTATGCATGTATGTTGAATGGGTAGTAAGGAATTCTCCAATCTAGGTGGATAAAAGTAAGTGTTCTCACGATCCGGCAGTTTGAATCGTAACAATGACATTCAACTAACAAAGAAATAATACACATCTTCTAAATACTACTACACAAATGCCTATACATTCAACTAACATAGAAATTTGATTTGTCATATCTTGGACGAATGATAGGAAGTTGGCACTTGTCTAGGTGAAAATTCCCTTCAGCAGTTAGTTTGGTCTTTGAAGTTTGTAAGAAATAAGTACTTTTATTATTATTATTTTTATTGAATGTCTTAGTAAAATTTTGACTTTTATATTCGAGTAGAGTTGTAAAATTATTTTTAATTCATGATTTATTAAGGGACGTGTAAAAGAAAAAAATCAACCACTAATATAAAATATAGGGAGTAGTTCTTCTAGTTAATCTAGCTAGCGTTTGCTGGTTGATACTAAAATGTCAATGCAATTACTTTACTAAATTTTTAGATAAAAGATGTAACATTTCACTTGATTAGAGTTGTAGATAATAAAGGAAAAATAACACAGGTTGGTCAGTCTTAAAATAATTGGTCCATGTTTGGGTAATTGGACATGGAGTGGCCAGTAGGCCATTTTAATTCCAAAATTACATATCATACATAAAATAATTTCTTAATTACATGGTATGGTTTATGTTTTAAAAAATTATCCTACGTAATTATTTGTTAGTTATAAAACTATTTTTTTTGGGTCTTTATATACAAATAATACTTTCTTTCTCATGTAATTAATTTTTCATAATTTCTCTTTCTTAGCTAATTGGCTAGTTTTGCGGTATTAACTTATGCACTCTTCTTGATCATATCTCAAAGAAATTTTTTCTTTCAAATTTTTCTCCCAAATCAATTGATTTTCTGTCTTTCCGTAAACATTTGTTGTGAGTTTGCATTGAAGATTTTTTTGGAGTAATTTCTCATCCCTAAACATGTGTGGAGATATGCATTGAAAATTTTGCGCTAACGTTTAATTTTTTTGGATATATAGATTTGTTCTTTTTTAATTTTTTTTTTAGGTATTCTCTAAATGAGCCCCTAAGTTTCTTCAAATTTCATCTATTTTCATAAAATAAAATGTACAATTTAAAAAATGAATTGTATATTAGCGTCAATTTTGCAGAATAAATCTTGATGAATTATTTTCATAATTGGGTATTTGATCCAATTTTAATGAATTTGATAACTGTATATAGGTGATTTAATTGTATTCGGTTGCGTAGATTTTTGTAAGTGGATATGCATTGTGTATTTTTTCCATTTGGATATTTTTATATAGAGATAATACATCGAAACACCAATAAACTTGTAGTCAAAACTTACTTTAGACCCTAAACTTGTATGCCAATTATTTACCCCCCTTAACAACTTTCAAGGGAACTAATTTCCACCCAAATGGCCGACGTGGCAAATTTTAAAAAAAACAGCAAGTGAATAGTCAAAAAAACATGAAAAAATGTGGGATCCACATTTTAAATTTTACAAATTCTTTATATATATAAAAATAAAATAAATTCAACTTCTTCAACCCCTTCCCCCTCGTTCCTTTCACCCCACCCCACCCCCCAATCCCCCAACACATTGTTGGTGCATTATTTGTAAATTGTCATCACAAGAAACAAGATTAAAGTTGAAAGATCTTGGCTTCTTCTCATCCAATTGTCAAATATGATTGAGACTTGCTAAAAATTTGATAAAATTCTTTAATATGACATTGGAAGATCGGATACTCCATTTTTTTCTTTTTCCACTCCACAGATCACTGTGCACACACACACAGTGAGATCGAGAGTGAACGGAGGAGGCACACACATCACCGGAAAACACTCACCTCACCGGAAAACACCACGATCGAGACTCCACTTTTTTTCTCTTCATAATAGACACACCCATCATAATATATATAATTTTTGTGAATATAAAAAATTGAAATGAAATTGAAATTGAAGGGAGTCTCATTTATCTTTGTGGATATAAAAATTGAAATGAAATTGAAATTGAAAAGTATCTATGAACTTGAAGATGAATTTGAAACTTGGTGGTTATTTGGAGTTTGAAAACTTCCTTTCCAAATGAGGAGGAAGGAGACGGAAGAGGGGAGTGGGAGCGGCGGCAGTTGCAGGGGGTGAAGAAGAAAGCCCACAAGGAAGGGGGTGTGGGGGTGGATGGATCCCTAGCTTTGAGATTAACTGTCGTTTACTCTCATTCGCGAGCTCTTCACTGTACACCATTGTAGTGTTTTCTTGTTGTGAATAAGAGAAAACAGGTTATGAAGAAAAAGAAGAAAAATTGAGAAGGGGGGGGGGGGGTATATTTATATATATATATAGTACATATATGTGTGGGATTATTTTTAAAAAAAAAATTATAATTTATTAGTGGCAATGATATGGCACTGATGTGGCACTGATTTGGCAATGACATGGCGCGTGTGTAGTGCACCCTTCGTTGTGAGAGTGGGCTTGTGATTTTGAGGTTGAAATTAATTCACTTAAAAGTTGTTATATATATATATATATATATATAGTACATATATGTGTGGGATTATTTTTAAAAAAAAAATTATAATTTATTAGTGGCAATGATATGGCACTGATGTGGCACTGATTTGGCAATGACATGGCGCGTGTGTAGTGCACTCTTCGTTGTGAGAGTGGGCTTGTGATTTTGAGGTTGAAATTAATTCACTTAAAAGTTGTTAAGGGGGATAAATAATTGTCATACAGATTTAGGGTCTAAAGTAAGTTTTGGCTACAAGTTTAGGGGTGTTTTGATATATTATCTCTTTTATATACATATGAATGTATTGGATGTATGTTTTTTCATGTATATATGTAGATTTTTGTATAACTAATATGTATACAAGTTTGTTCTAAGTTGGTACACATATACATATGTATATGCATATGTATGTGCTTGTTCATATATACATTATGCATATATGTATACATATGTTCTATATTTGTGTATATATAAATATGCATATCTATATATATGTACATACATATGCATATAAGTATAATTATTTCTATATATAGTTATTTTTACATACATACGTTGATATTTATACATCGTATATCACATATTAGAATGAGTATCAGCACATTAGGATCCTAATATGCAAATGGTCAATCATTTAAATGTATATGTATAATATAATACGTTTAAACAATATAGCGTTGATTGATATATATATATATAAAGTGTGAAGACCCTTAGAAAAGTGATTTGAACTTTTTACCCTTCATTAAAAAACTGTCCTTTCGACAAAACTGTATTTTCACTATTTTTTTAATTTATTAATTAATTATCTTTATTATATTAACTAGACTCCTAAAATATATGGGACTCCTAAAATATATGAAAAGAAAATTAATTAATATTTTTCTTTGTACGGACCAATTAAAAAAATACTCCTAAAATAAAATTCTATTAAGGAAATACTTTTATAAATATTCAAATGCACGTTAAACTATTACACTATCAAACTCATGCAGTTACAAGACATCCAATCTGCAGCAACCAATAAATCAGTCGACACTCTGAAAGACGGAGAACAAGCTATTGCATGAAAAACACTTATTTACAACTTAATAAAACAAAGGACGTATGTTTCAAACTCATGTATTTAAAATAATGTGGCATGCTCATCTAACTTGATTCGGTTGCATGTCTAGATTGGTGGATGCTTAACTTTTCAACCCTCAACTTCTTTACTGTTTTTGTCAATATAATATAATTCAATGTGTGTGTGTGTGTGTGTATATATATATCTTCTTTATTTTCATTCAAAAGTCATTCTTTTTAGGGTCAAAATTTCGCTCAGACAAAAATTATTTTTATCAAAATCGAAGTTTTGTGATCACTATTGTATTGTTTTATTGTAGTTTACAGGTCGTAGAAGATTGTTGATTGGCTTTGAGGAATTTCTTGTGTAAAGGTTAGGTTTAATTGTATTGTCTTAATATCTCTATTAGTTTATTATTTTGTGGTAGTTTACAAGTTGTAGATGAATGTCCATCAGCTTGGAAGAATTTTTGTGTGTAAAACTTAAGTTTAATTGTATTGTTTTGATATCTCTTTTATCGTATTATTTTGTTGTAGTTTACAGGTGCTAGATAAATATCGATCGGCTTTGAAGAATTTTTTAGGTAAAGATCAGGTTTGATTTTATTGTTTTGATATCTCTGCTTTGAGAATTTTTTAGTGTAAAAGTTAGGTTTAGTTGTATTATTTTGATATCTCTATTATTTTATTATTTTATTAAAGTTTACGGGTATTAAATAAGTGTTGGACGGCCTTAAAAAAAATTTTGTGTAAAGATTAGATTTAATTATATTATTTTGTTGTCTCTATCATCATATTGTTTTGTTGTTATTTACAGGTGGTAGATTGTTTGGTAAAGGTTAGGTTTAATTAAGGCAGAATACATATACAGACCCCTCAACTATTCGACTTTTTTCGTATAGGCACCTTAATTAAGCCATATATCTATTGAACCCTGTACTCATTCACAAAACGTGTCAATTGAGCCCAATCGCTGACATGACCCTAACTTGGCATGGCATGTGTAATGCACTCTCCATTAGGAGAGTGAGAAATCATAATTAATCAAAAAAATTAAATATAAAAAATCCCAACCAATGAAAAAAACCACATTAAAGAATTTTTTAAAAAAAAGAAAGTAATCATCTTCTTCTTCATATCTTCTCCATTAGTGGCTTCTTTAAAATTCATTCATATATAAGTTGAGTGAGAAACCATAATTAATCAAAAAATTAAACATAAAAAATCCCAGCCAATAAAAAAAACACATTAATGAAATTTAAAAAAAAAAAAAAATAGTCATCATCTTCTTCTCCATATATTCTTCTCCATTAATGGCTTCTTTAAAAATCATTCATATATAAGTTGAGTGGGAAACCATAATTAATCAAAAAAATTAAACATAAAAAATCCCAACCAATAAAAAAATACACATTAAAGAAATTAAAAAAAAAAAAGAAATTGTCATCATCTTCTTTTTCATTAATGACTTCTTTAAAAATCATTCATATAGAATTTTTCTTTTAAAATATGGGATTTATAATTTTATTTAGTGTAATAAAAATAAGTTATTGATACAAGAAGAAGAATAAGATAAAAAAAATTTTAACTGTTTGTGCTCAATCAAAGGGGGAGGGGGGTTTGGAAGAAAAGGATTGCTGGGGGTGGGTGGGGTGTATTAATTTTTATTTTTTTAATTTAAATTTAATTATATTAAAAAATTATTTTTATAATTATTTTAAATTAAAATGTCACGTGTCATTATTTGATTTTCCACTTTGCCACATCATTAGCGTGTGTATGACACCCAGTTTATATTTTTTGCCACATTAGCAGATTGGGCTCAATTGATACATTTTGTGAAGGAGTAAAGGGTTCAATAGGTACATGACTTAATTGAGATGCCTATACGGAAAAAGTCAAATAGTTGAGGGACCTGTATATGTATTCTTCCTTTAATTAAATAAATTTTTCATCTTTATATATTCAAAAAATGTTGTATTTAATTATTGTATTCGTAAATTTTTTATTTAGTGCAATGTTTAAATTCATTAAAGTGAGGTACACGCACGAAGCGTGAACTAAACAAGTTACTCTAAAAAAAAAAAAACAGGTATCAATGCACTTTTTCTAATAATATTACTTTATAGAGAAAAATTATTCAAGTATCTATTATAAAAAATTTAATTACATTTATTAAATTTTTTTCGATTAAAAAATAGATATCACAAATTTTCAATCATAATTATATAAGATAAATCAAAATAAAATATTAAATATCAATATAACATTAACATGTCGATTTAAAAATATTAAAGAAAATCAAGTATAATCAATTTAAAAACCACTCCACAAATTACAAAAACTTATGCGTAAAATATAATCTATATTTATATCTATAATCTATAATATATCAAAAGTATGAAGACCCATAGAAAAGTGATTTGAACTTTTTACCCTTCATTAAGAGACTTCACTTTAGACAAAATCGTCTTTTCTCTATTTTTTATTTTAATGATATTAAATATTAACTATAATTAAAAATAAAAACTTTTCCTAAAATAAAATTTGGCAAAAAAAACTTTTCCCAATTAAAATAGGCTTGGTATAAAAAAAAAAAACCAAAAATTCTATTTTCAGAGTCCAAAACAGAAATTTGAAAAAAAAACTTTAAGAAATTTAAAAAAAAAAAATAAACTTTCCCAAATAAAATTGCATTTTATATTTTTTTTTCAATTTCTATAAAAGTCATGCTAATTAAATATTTTTTCTTCATCACAGTTTTGTCTTAATTTTCATATTCTCGAAAGGGCCATATATAACCAAGAAAATCAAACCCAATTTAATTCATAATTATGTCATATTTATTTAAATAAAAATTTCTTAGTGGTCATGATTATCCATAATTCTTTAATTTATATTGAATATTGTGTGCATGGGTTAAGAAATTAGTCAAATGATTAATTTTTTGTTGACATCTACTAATTTTTAGGATACTTATTTTTAAATTATTAAGGGGGCAGCACTATTTATTCCTTCCAATTAGTTATAGATATACCGACGTTGTATATATGCTCTATTTATAATATTTACTTTGTATCAATAAAAATGCTAATTAGGCTCAATATGCACACTTTGCTGGTCATGTGCGAACTTGGGCTAATAATTAGTATTGACCTAAATTAGTTTTGATTGATATGAGCTGTGCATATTTGAGTTTAATTTTTATCCAATCACTAAATCATTTTGTTACCTTGGTTCAGTTTTTGCTTCTTCTTGAATAGATTGTTTAGTGTATTCTATAATGTACTGAAATACATTTTATAAATAGTAGAGGTTAAGAAAAAGTAATTAAAGATAAAAATTTGTATGTTGATACATAACCTAGATGTGAGAGGTTGAATATAATTGGTACAAAAAGAAGTAGAAGTCGGCCGAAGAAGTATTGACAGAGTTTTAACTTCTTTTTAAAAATGCTTATTGTAATGTGTCTAACGTTGTTTATAATATACATCTATATGTGCGAATATTAGCCTTTTAAAAGCTTTCTAATGATAAACACAAACTACACATGAAAAGAATCTCAAAAGATGACTAAGAATGGATAAAAATAAACTTAAAGGTGTATAATCTTTATACATGAAACTTACTAATTAAGTAGAATAACTAAAGTTGATTCAAAAAAATAAATATTACAGTTAAGTACTAAGCATCAATTTATACCTTGAGTTCATATTCTTTTTTAAAACTTCACTGTTGATTTAAATGAAAGTAATTTGAAATTAATTTATGCAGTATGATTTTGTATTACTTCAATTTCTATAGCTTGATTATCAATTGGCGTTATATACACGTGCAAAGCACGTATACTAGACGCGTGTGTGTGTGTGCGCATGTGTGTGTATGTTAATTCAATACATAGTTGATATGTATATGTATGTGTTATACAAATGTGCTTGTCTCATATATATATGCTTATTCGTTTAATTATATACGTATAATATTATACACATATAATATATATTGTTGATATGCATATGTATATACTATACATTATACATAATTATAAAATTCTAATGTGTCATGTATGTACAATTGTATACATATATTTAGTTAAAATTCAATTGTATGGAGTATAATTGGCTTGTATGTGTTTGTACTAAAAAAGGGACAATTATGGAAGAGAATCACCAACATGTTTTGTTATATAGAAGGAGAATATTGAGGAAAGTTGGAGATATTAATGAGCATTAATTATTCTCTCTTTCCTTTTAAATTAATATTAATTATATTGTATAAATGAGTCCTAAATACATTTGATCACTAACTAATGTCTATAGAATGTAATTAGTAAAACTTAGACCCTGAAGTTAGTTAGGAGGAATCTAAGGTATCGATATGTGAAGTTTTGCCTTCCAGTAAATGACCCTTTCCTAATTTGGACCGTTATTGCCTAGGGAATTCAGATACAATTCATATACCATAGTGATACAGTTTGTAAAAAAAATAGAGCAGCAAATTTATGGGTAGAAATAGTATCATTGTTATATAGAAAATGCATTTTTTTAAGATGATATGTGTAGAATTTGTATTATTGTTGTATAAAATATGTATATGCATAAGATGCATATAGAAATTGTATCTTTATTGTATAGAATATATATCTGTACAAAATATGTATCGAATTTGTATCAGTATTGTATAAAAGGTGTCAACAAATAGCTAGAAAATAAAAATAAAATTCAATAGTCATTTTCGTATTAATAATTTCAGTTGAAGTATTATTTGTGTCCTTTTCCAAACTTATAACACGATGTCTATATATTTATCCATATTTACACTCAATATCTACTATCAATCTATCATTATACTACATGTCAAGTTGAGATATCTTATTAATTGCACATTAAATTCAAATAATCTAATGTTAGAATAGCTCAATAGACTATTACTTCAACCTTATCATTTAATTTCTTTCTATACAGTATATTCTGTTGACTAATTCCAAAAGAAAGGATAACTAAAAAAAGGCAAAATTACAAATTACAACAGGACATTTCTCTTTTATTTTTTTATTTAAAACAACTCAGACTTTAACATTTAGTAATATATGTAATTTTATAAAATTATTCATCAATTGATACATAAGGTACACGTGTGAAACGCATGCCTAGAAACTTATAAGATTAAAGAAAAAACAAGAACCAAAAGTAAATCCTAATGCTTCGAACTTATACTTGGGCATATCGTCCATTATATGAACTTGTAGTGAGATGAGTTTTATTTAAGGATAAACCTCAATAATAGATCTCAATCCTGATATAGGAATAATTTTATAATCACTAAAATCAGAATCATAGAACAACTTTGCCCACTCTTGTTGACTTCTTTCCTTTCCTGAAGGGTGAACCATCATTAGCATGTCCATGAAAAGTTGGGCCTCATATGACTTGTGCTCTTCTTTTTGTAGGTTATTACTATCCATCAACATCATTTCAACGATTATCACTCTTCCTCCATTTTTCTTATTGGAAATTGCTTCTTTACATTTCTTCAATATTTTGATACAATCTTCATCGTTCCAATCATGTAATATTCACTATTTGTCAATATTCATACAAAAAAAGCAATTACTAAAAAGTAAGTACATTTGTTGTTAAAGTGAGTAAAATTTTACAAGTTAATAATTACCTTTAGTAAAATCGCATCAGCGGAAGGAATGGACTTAAACATGTCTCCTCCCACGTAATTGAGGTTCTTACTCTCTTCACATCCTTCAATTACATGTGGCAGATCGAAGACGATGCAATTTATTTGTGCAAATGTGTTGGCAATAGCTTTAGCCATGGTGCCCGTGCCACCTCCTACGTCCACCAATGATTTCAGTCCTTCAAAAACTTCCTTACGATATTCAATTATCACACTTATAACCAATCGGGCATCACTAGCCATGGCTTCATTAAATAAATGGTTCAACTTTGGTTCATTCCCAATATATTCGAAAAATGGCTTTCCATGAGCGGTTGCGAATGGAGTCATAGTACTAGAGTGGTCACCATTCTCGAACCATACACTTAGATATTTGCATGGATCCATCATAATCGAATCTAGTTGCACTTGCACAAACGGAACTAGACTCAAAGGCTCATCTTTAAGGAGGAGGCGCGAAGTCGGAGTAAGTATGTAACCCTCACCCTCCTCCTCTTGTGCCTTTTCTTCTTTGTTAACTAAATTGGTTTGGGTAAAAAAGCCTGCATGGATTAGAATACGCATGAGACAGTAAATACAATTGTGAGTTGTACCGTTAATATTGTTGATACGTAGAGATTTCACTAAATCGGAAAGGGTCATGGCTAGGCCATGACTATGGATGATATCTGGAATTCCAAGTTGAATTGCACATTTGAGTGACATGGAATTGATATAATTGAAAGTATGGTTCCACATGTGTGTTTGAGCAGCAAGTACTTGTCTAGCTTCCTCTCCAATATTTTTATACAATGCCACTGTATTGTGAGAGACTATCTTTGAGATCTAAGTTTTACATATAGATATGTGCTTCCACTATATAATAAGGGAGACTTAGCATACATAAGGTGAACATGCCTGTCTAGTATTTCAAATATTGTCAATTTTCATAAATTTATTTAAAATTGATTAATGAAGTAGAGATAAAATCATAATTTAATTATCAATTTAAAAACAATATTTGAAGTTGATATTTGTTTGAACATCGCATTTGAATTTCAAAAGTTATACTTTTTCTAACAAATATGAAAATCACATAATTAGTGAAAATTATTAAAATTTCTCTACTTTTAATACAATCTTACCAATGAGCAAACTATAATAGAAATACGGTATCAAATTATATGTCTTACAGGTGTGCAAAAATTGGATTAACAGATAAATCGAACCCAAAAAGCACTATTTGTTTATCAGTGTTGAGTTAGTAAATTTTAAACGATTTTATAAATTTTTTATTGAATTATTGGCTTGAATTTTGATTTTAAGGTTTAGTTAATGGTTAAACCAATAACTAAATAACATTATACTAGAATTATCTTTTGACCATATTTATGTAATCGTGATTGTAAATATTTACATCCACACCTTATTTTCTTTTGTATTTTATAGTTGTTGATTTGGCATCGCTATTTTCTTTCTAAAGTCGCTGTCTTGGTGGGTTCTACCCATCAATGTAAACTATAAATTGACATTAGTTTTCTTTCTGAGAGATTGATACCGTACTACTACATCCAATTAAATTGTTATTTAACAAGAAAGAAAACAAATTTATTTTAGAAATAATATATTTAAATTTATTTCTGCTTGCAATTTGTGTTGATATTTATGCATGAAGGTAGTATATATAATAGATGAATAAATATGTTATTCTACACTTTCTAATAACTCACGTGAGTCGTGCCTAATTTTCGCCTAATGAATATTACAGGTTGAGTAACTTGTTTCGTTAACAGATTGCCTAATTACGAAACCAGTAATAGTAATTAACATAATATTTTTACTTGAAAAACATTCGGCTTACAAGTGTGAAAAACCACGACCGATATTTCTACGGGAGTTATTTCAATTTTGCTAAACACAATAAGCCTCAACAGAATTTAGATTACATGACTTACAACCTAAAAACTAAGGGAAAAAGAACACTCTATAACACTTTTTAAAACAAATAGCCCAAGTTTGAAAACTTTTCAAAAAGTGGCGGATATATTATTTACGCTTGGGATAATACTCACAAAAATATCTGAACTTTGATCGAATTTTCAATTGAGCATACTGAACTTTGCGGGGGTCCTATTACCCCCCCTCCCAAGACTTTTAAAAGTTGATTTAATTCCCCCTGAAATTTGTACCCAGTTTCGGCTGGCGGTGTAATACACGCGCCAATCTCGTTTGTATACGTGTATTGGCGCGTGTAATACATGCGTCACCTCATATTTACACGTGTCCAAGTGGGCAAATATATGCCATTAAAATATGAAAAAAAAAATCTAGGGGTTAATAGGAACCCCGCAAAGTTTAGTATGCTCAACTGGAAATCCAGTCAAAGTTCAGGTATTTTTATGAGTATTATACCATTTCCTAATTTGGTTCATTTTGACCTACGTAGTCCTTATACAGTCCATGTACAATACCGATACAATCTATATACAATACTGATACAGTATTCAACTTGAGCAATTCGAACCTTTTAAAAATATTTCAATTTTTTTTATAAATTTTTTAACTGATCAAATATTCTATTTTTTTATTGTTTAGAAATAATAATTAAATTATATAAAAACGATATAATTTTTAAATAGAATATGTATCTATATAAGAGATATGTATAGAAATTATATAGTTCTATCAAATATGTATATGTATAAAATATATATAAAAATATATAGAAAGTGTATGAAAATTATAAAATTATTGTATAAAATGTGTAAAAAAAAATGTACAGTTATTGTATAAATTGTATATCAAAAATGTATAATTTTCGTATAGAATATTTATATGTATAAGATTTGCATAGAAATTGTATAGAAGGTGTGTAGAAACGGTATAGAATAAGGCAGTAAATTAAATGGCTAGAAAGTAAAATTTAAATTTCATGACTATTTTAATAAAAATAATTTAATTTGAAGTGTCGTTTCTGTCCTTTCCCTAAAAATTAATACTAATCCATAATACACAAACCTTTCAAGGTTTATATTCTCCAATCTTCAAGTCAACTCTAACTTGGAAATAAAATTCTAACCCAGTTTATAACTCATTAAATCTGAGAAAGCACAAACATTATAACTCAATAAAAATAATCCTAATACATTATTGCTAGGCTATATCAAGCTAAGACTCCTTAATTAGAAACAAATTTTTCAATTTGATTCACTGTATTAGAAAATACTCAACTCTTCAAGCCAAGAATTCATCTATCAAACTGAAACTTTCAAGTCAAGAAATCTTACTTGTAATAGCATGTGGATTTGAAATCAAAATTTCAAATTAAAGCTGAAGTTTTATACAAATATTATAAATAAAAAACTTTAATCAAAACTTTAAATTTGAATTTCAGCACCCGACCACATACAAAAAAATTTTATTTCATTCTTGCAATAATTATAAAAAATACACCTACCTTTCAAGAAAACATGACCCCATATTTTAGAAAATACACCTACCTTGCAAAATTCCCTGCTAATGATTTCAACAACAACAATACTTAATTCGTCTCATATTAATTATTTATTTTCTCCTTTATGCACCTCTTAAGAAAATCACAAATGAGAGAAAAGGAATAATTTCACTAATTTACCTCTTAATTTTTTTTTAGAACTTTGTAAACTTTTTTAAACTTACAAAAAAATTAATTGTAAAATTAAAATGAGAAAATTTTTAATTAATTATATTCTTGATTTTATAAATTGCCAAGTAATTTGAGATAATTATTATTAGTAATGTGAACATCCAATTCGGGATGTAGGAAGTAACTACAACATACTTAGCGTAATTTCACAAGTGAAATTTTAGAAGGATAGTGTGCCCGCAGATTTTATCCCTACCTTCAGAGTTAGAAAGGTTATTTTTTATAGGCCCTCAACTCAAGAAAAAACATGACAAAGTAATCCAGAAAAAAGAGATACAACATCGGAAAGAAGCCCTGACAAAATGCTAAAAATAATTAAAATATTTTTTAAAAAAAATAAAGGAGCTGTATTTATAATAAATAATTAATACTTTAATTAAAGTACGTACAATTTACAAAAAATAACAAATTGTAAAACATATACCTAACTGATACTATATTTTTATTAGTAACAAGATGATACTCTATACATTGTGTATATTCTTATATATTATATATTTTTGTTCCAGTTTATGTGAAGATGACATTAATTCTACTGTCTAATAAAGCCACAATAGAGCTCCTTGAGGACCCTTTTTCCTTAACATGCCTTGTCTGGACATATATTGACTGCTTAATTATTTGACATTTCTTTCTAACCAAATATTAGGTTTCTACATGTCTTACAATAAAGAAGACCCAATCATTCGGTATCTAACACGTCTTAGCCATGCATTGGCTGAGCTAGGATATTGACTTAGGGGTTTCATAAGTGAATATACGAACTAACGGAAGGAGTTCAACATCTAATATATATATATATATATATAAAAAAATTTTAACCATGCATATTTAGAATAATTTTTAGCTCTGCCCCTGTAGCCATGTAAGGATAGGTTGATGCATGTTTAAATTTATATCTATATCTATATCTATAATAATAACAACAACAACAAACTCAATGTATTCCCATATCGTGAGGTGTAAGGAGGGTAAAATGTACGCAATCCATAGCACTACCTCCAGGAGGGTAATAATAACAATAATGACCTTCACACTTTTTATAAATGAAGCACTTCAAGATAAAGACAAGTTGGGTGGAGCCTATCTATCTATGTATAATCTATATTTATAATCTATAATCTATATCTATAATCTATAATCTATATCTATATCTATATCTACAATATATTAAAAGTGTGAAGAGTCTTAAATATGTTGTTTGAAAATAATTTCTCTCTAAAAATAAAACTTTTAACATTGTAGATATTAGTTTGTTATTTGTGAGAGGAAATAATTTTCAATTTATAAAAGTCCAAAATTTTTACTTCAAGAAAAGATTAATCAAATATAAAAGAGACTTTTTTCATCAAGAAATTTTTGTTTTATATTAGGTAAACTTCTCATTAATTTAGAAGTGTTAAGTATATTTATATGAGTAAAATTGTTTAAAATTGTTTAAAATTGTACTCTCACACGGCACAACAATTTGATTTAAAAAAATGCACTAATTTTTGACACAACAATTTAATTTAAAAAAAGTACTAATTTTCGACACAACAATTTTGGTAAAAAATAAAATTAGTTTTAGGTCTTCTTTCTTTGTAATTACACTTTTTATAATTTCCTAAACCTATATACAAAGAAACGACATACATGTTTTAGTCTTCAGATAACTATATTTGTCAACTTTTCAATAACCAAATTTTAGTATATTTTAAAGTCTGAGATATTAGGAGAACATAACAAAAACTAATCTATTTAGAAGTCTTTTCATTTATTTTTTCATAAATTTATTGTAATTAATATTCAATATTAAAAAAAATAATGATATAATAATTGAAAAAATAGTAAAGAGACAATCTTATTTATTTATAGCAGAGACTTTTAATAAAGAGCAAAAAGTTCAAATAATATTTATAAGGATAGAGATTAGAGATAAGAGATAGAGATAAAGATTAGAGATTAGAGACTAGATTACTAATTAAGTTTAAAGACGGATCAAGTATATTATTCGTTGTAAATTGAGTATAATTTATCTACCTACTATTATAAAATCCTGAATATAAATGTTAGTTGACTTCCGAAGAAGCTGGCAAGCGTGAAGAATCCAAGCAAATAATAATTGTAGTTATGAAATTGGAGAAGTTGAAATAAGAGATTGAAACGATTAAAGAAAGAGAGAAGAGGTGAAGGAGAATGGCTAAGGGAGGACTAAAGAGAATATACTCTTCTTGTGTATAAATTAATATACATGTTTTTAGATTGGCTAATTTCCTAGTTTTTCATTGAATTGGATAATAGCTGAAAGCAGTCCTAATGTGAATGCAAACAAACAAAAAATGGAATAAACATTTTGAAAGACCATCAAGCTTTTTATATCTTGAATGATTTTATAAAACTAAACTCAGTAAATTAAGGTACACGCGCGAGACGCGTACACCTAAATTAGTTATATTAAAATTGTGAAGGGTCTTAGAATTGTAGTTTGAACTTTTTGTTCTTCGTTAAAAGACTTTGTAATCGACAAAATCATCTTTTACTATTTTTTTAATGGGAATCTTTCAAAAATAGCCACATTTTGCTGAAAAACTCACTTTTCATAGCCATATTTTACATAATTACCATTTATAACCGTTGTATTCAATTTACGCCCACTGTATTCGATTTTATAAATAGTTTGTATTCATATAAAATATAAATACAGTACTATTTAGCTGTTGTATTCAATTCATAGCTGCTGTATTCACTTTTACTCAGTGGTCTGTATTCATAAAAACATAAATACACTACATATTTAGTCTTGCCAAAAACACTACCATTTTTTCTTTTTTCTTTTTTATATTTTTTCTTTTTTGTATTTTCCTCGTTTTTTCTTCTTCTTTTTTCTAATTTTTCCTATTTTATTTTTTTTATTTTTTATATATTTTTTTCTCTCTTCTATCTCTCTTTCTTTTTTTTCTTTTTCTTTTCTTTTCTGTACTTATTTTCTTTATCATTTTTTTGTTCTATTTTATATTTTTTGTATTTTTAAAAAATATAACTATTCGAGCACAAGTCATTGATAATAACGTAAATACCATAATTGTTTATGTATTTGTAGTCACGCCGTCATTTATATTTTTGTATTTATTGATACAACTGTATTTGTATTTGTATTTTAAAGTTTGCGGTTGTATTTGTATTTTGTAGTTCGCGTTTATATTTGCATTTTATAGTTCACACTTGTATTTGTATTTGTTAGTTCGCACCATCATTTATATTTTATATAATTCGCACTTGTATTTTAAAGAACTGTTTTGTATTTGTATTTTATAATTGACTTTATATTATATTGAATTATATTTGTATTGTGATTTTATTGTGTTTGTAAATTTAGATTATATTTGTATTTGTATTCTATTTTCGTGGATGTCTTTTTATTTTTAAAGAATTATTTTATATTTGTATTTGTAAGTTGATTGCATATTGTATTTAGCCGTGATTATGGACAATTTATCATTTGTATACAAACAAGTAAATGCATTAATTGTATTTTCTTGATTCTAAAATATATAAATATGAAATGTATCATTTGATACAAATGTACCATCTTGTATTTGTATGTCAAAATTATTATTCATATTTGTTAATAAACAAATATCACTTGATACAAATAGAATTACAAACAAATGAAATCAATGATTTTTAAAATACAAATACATATTGTATTTATATATATTGTATTTTTATA
>NC_061121.1:14896553-14909130 GCF_002878395.1 Capsicum annuum
AAAAAAGGAGAAAAAATAAAAAGGAAAAAAAGAAAAAGAAAAAAATACAAAAGGAAAAAAGAAAACAAAAAAGAAAAAATTGAAACATAGTTATGAAAAAAAAAATTAAAAAAATAAAAGAAAGAGAAAACGGAAAAAAATATGAAGGAAAAAACTGAAAAGAAGAAAAAAGGGAAAGTAACAGAAAATAGAGAGAAAAAAAAATACAAGAGAGAGGCTATGAATTGTAATTATGAAAAATTAATAGACAAGAGGAGGCTATGAATTGTAATTAATTGAAACTAGGTTAAAAAAGGTAATTAGAAGTCAATTTTGGCTAAGTTATATAATTATTCCTTTTTTAATTTCTTAAAACTTTAAAAATTCATTAAAATTTAGATATTAAACCTTTTTTTATTTGAACTATGTACCTAAGATTTAGGACTTTCAAATCAATTAAATTTTTTTCTTTAGATAATTTTAGAAAAAAGTCAAACATTTATGTGACTATAAACAATTTTTTTGAAAGGCAAAGCTATTTACACGATCTTGAAGCAATACCCTTTTTTCGGCATTGAGAAGTGTAAGCATATAATGTGTGAAAATTAATGCACTTTCTACATAGAGCTAACCCACATCTTTATAATGAGTATTTTCGGGATAAACGTGGAACGTATATTCATCTTTTTGTTATTTTTTAAAAGTGTCTACTTTAGATAAAATTATTTTTTTCAATTTTCTTCAATTATTATCTTATTAAATCGAAGGAAAGATATTAAAAGTGTGAAAACATTTAAAAATATAATTTGAACTTTTTGCTCTTTATTAAAAGACGCTACAATGGATAAAAATATTTTTTTTACTATTTTTATCAATTTATTACTATTTGATTATATTTGTAATTATAACTTCTAAATATGTACGTAACATCCTAGAAAATTAAAGACTCCTAAAATATATGAAAATTAAAAAAAAAAATGGGAGAAATATATGGAAATTAAAGACGATGCTACCGAGAATTATTTCGGATTATACAATCGAATATTAATTCAACAACAACAACAACAAACTCAGTGTATTCCCACATAGTGAGGTCTGGGGAGGGTAAGATGTACGCAGTCCATACCTCTACCTCTAAAGAAGTAGAAAGGTTGTTTTAATAGATACCCGACTTGAGACACGGAATACTAAACAAATTCATAGTAAAGCATGGAACAAGATGTCATAACATAAATACGACACCCACAAGTAATAAAAAACAGAGAAAAGTAAACAGGTTTGCAATAAAGCATGAAACAAGGTATCATAACAAGAATAATACTCCCACCAATTAATTCCCTACACTAGCGACCCAAACTGACCCTAGTCTTCTGCCCTAATTCGCGTCCTTCAGATCTTCCTATCTAGGGTCACGTCCTCAGTGAGTTGTAACTGCTTCATGTCCCGCCTAATCACCTCTCCCCAGTACTTCTTTGGCCTACCCCTACCCCGCCTAAAACCATCCAAAGTTAACCTCTCACACCTACGAACCGGGGCATCCATGCCCCTCCCATCACGTGTTCGAACCATCTAATCGGACTTCCCATATCTTATTCTCCACTGGAGTCACACCACCCATCTCCCTGATAGTCTCCTTCCGAACTCTATCCCCCCTAGTCAGCCCACACATTCAACGCAACATCCGCATTTTCGCCACCTTCATTTTTTGAATGTGGGAGTTCTTAATAGGCCAACATTCCGCTCCATACAACATGGTTGGACGGACTATCACCCTGTAGAATTTGTCTTTAAGCTTATCACACAACACCCCTGAAGAGAGCTCCCACTTCATCCATCCCGCCCCAATACAGTGCGAGACATCCTCGTCAATCTCACCGTTACCTTGAATCACGGACCCGAGATACTTGAAACTATCCCTCTTACATACCACCTGTGACTCCAACTTCACTACCACCTTATTCTCCAGCCTCACATCATTAAACTTGCATTCCAAATACTTTGTCTTGATCTTACTCAACCTGAACCCTTTAGAGTTTTAGCTCGATCATACATATCCTTAATTGCTCTGATATATACCACTGGGACTCCACTCACCTCCAAGCATCTCCAAAGCACCTCCCTGGGGACTTTGTCGCATGCCTTCTCCAAGTCGATAAACACCATGTGCAGGTTCTTTTTCCTTTCCCTATACTGTTCCACCAGCCTCCGTACTAGGTGAATTGCCTTCGTCGTCGAGCGGCCAGGCATAAATCCAAACTGGTTCTTCGAAATAGACACTATCCGTCTCAGCCTCACCTCAACCACTCTCTCTCAAATCTTCATAGAGTGACTCAATAACTTAATACCCCTGTAGTTATTACAACTCTGAATGTCACCCTTGTTCTTATAAAGAGGGATCATAGTACTCCACCTCCAAGCCTCGGGCATTTTCATCGTCTTGAAAATTTCGTTAAACAATCCAGTCAACCACCTTAAACCAGCCTTGCCAGAAAACTTCCAAAAATCCACCGGTATCTCATCAGGCCCCGCCGCCCTACCCCTTCGCATCCTGCGAACAGCCTCTCTAACCTCCTCTACCTTAAAACGTCTACAATAACTAAAATCCCGACACTCCTCTGAGTGCTCCAGCTCCCCTAACGCAATAGCTCTATTGCCTTTGTCATTCAAGAGCCTATGAAAATATGACTGCCATCTATTCTTAATGTGGTCGTCCTCCATCAACACTGTACCGTCCTCCCCCTTAATGCACTTTACCTAGTAGAGGTCACGACCCTTCCTCTCCCTAGCCTTAGCGAGTCTAAACAGCTTTTTCCCCCCTCCTTTCTCCTGTAACCCCGCATATAAGCTCTCAAAAGCTGTCATCTTAGCTGCTGTAACTGCTAACTTAGCCTCCTTCCTAGCTAACTTGTACTCATTCCTGTTTACCCGCTTCTCTTCTTCGTCCTTACTCTCAACCAACTTAGCATACGCCCCTTTCTTGGTCTCCACTTTCTTCTTAACCTCTTCATTCCACCATCAATCCCTCGATAATGCTCGGCCCGGCCCTTAGAAATACCCAACAGCTCACTAGCATTCTCCCTGATGCACCCAGCCACCCTATCCCACATACTATCCACGTCTCCCCTACACTCCCACATCCCCATTCTCGCCAACTTCTCCCCTATCTCCCACGCATTCACTGGCGTCAAGCCGCCCCACTTAATTCAAACACTTCTATTTTGAATAAGACTTTATTGGGCAGTATATAAATGGAAAAATTACAGAAACTAGCATACTTAAGACCTTAATTACTACAAATAGCAATACTTTCTCAAAATTACAAGTTATAACAATAGTAGCAATATTTAACCATTATATTGAAAAGTTCTTGGATTTCACCGACTTTTTTACCTTTCCCTATTTTCACTCCATTTTTTTCAATTTTTCCTCCCATATTTAGGGGTGTGCATAGATCGGTTCAGTTCGGTTTTATATATTATTGATTCGGTTTATCTATTTTCAGTTTTAAATATGCTAAATCAATAACAAAACCAATAAGATATTTTTTATCGATTTTCGGTTTATCGATTTTTAGTCCTTAAAGGTTCGGTTTTCAGTTTAATCGATAAGAAAATACTCATAAAATAGAAATAGTAGTAACTAACATAAAAAAATGAATCTTAGTTGCAACCAAAAATCCTACATAATGTGTTTTAATTTACAAGAATCTTCTAGTTTGAACTAAATGTTGTTAGGAGAAATTAAGAGTTTGTATAATTAAAATAATAAGTTTGTTAATTTGTAGAAATTAAAGAGAAATATTTAATATGTCATATATATATATATATATATATATATATATATATATATATATATATATTCTTATTGGGTTATCGGTTTATCCAATAACCCAATAAGAAAAAATTGAACCGAACCAATAACCTAATAATTTTTTTTTTATAAAACCATTAAAAACCGTTAACCCAATAACCTAATAACAATAAATCAATAATATTTTTATCGGTTCGGTTTATCGATTGGTTTGGTTTTTGCACATCTTTACATATTGTACTCCATTTTTTTTCAATTCCCTCCTATATTTCACTCCACTTTTTTAATTTCCTTCCATATTTCACTCTACTTTTTTCAATTCATTTTCCTTTTTTCAAAATTGTGATGGATCAAATAAGGTAAGTTGATATTTATAGTATTGGCATGTTATCTTTCATATAATTTATATTTTTTATTTTTTCATTTTTTTTCTTCATCCGTCTTCTTCGATTTTTTTTTTTAGGGGAGGAGGGGGGAGGAGGGTTGTGATTTTTTTTGTTGAAAGATTATGGCGGTCTGCTATAATAGAGGGATACGTTATTTGATGGAGGTCTATTGTAACTTTCCTATGTTATTTGATGGCTTTTGTGATTTTTCTTTTGTTGAAAGATTGTGGGGTTTTGTGTTAAGCTAATTTCTACTCCTATTCAATTGAACAGAGAAGTTGACATAGAAGAGGTGAGATCAAAGCATTGTGACGAGACGAAAAATATTGAAGAAATCATGAAACGAAGACATTGAGAAAACCTTCATCTCCAAAATTCAAAAAAGTCCAAAAATATGTGTAAAAGAGGAATTCAAACGAAAAGAAAGAATATATATTTTTCCAATTATGCATATGTATTTATGAGTAAAGCATATGTATTTTTTCAGTTATGCATATATATTTATGAATAATACATATGTATTTTACCAGATTATATATGTATTTATTACTAATGCAAATGTATTTTTTTAGACCTGTATATGTATTTTTGAATAATACATATGTATTTTCTAGTTATTCATACGTTTTTATGGGGCTGCATGCTATATTTATTAATTTGGAAATATATTTTTAGTTTTGTTTAGATTTTTATAGATGCATATGTATTTATGAATAACACATATGTAGTTTTTTAGTGTGCATATGTATTTATTACTAATGCATATGTATTTTTTCAGTTATGCATATCTATTTATGAATAACACATATGTATTTATGATTAATACATATGTATTTATGGATGATGCATATTTTTCATCATAATAATATTTTTTATGTCTACATCTTGAAGAAGAAAATGTAGTTCAAGTGCAATTAGGCAAATGTATTATGTCACTTTTTGTTATAGAGATTTTGTGTCTTATATGTTTATACATACATATGAGTTAGATATGTATTTCTGTAAATACATATGCAAATATATATATATATATATATATATATATATATATATATATGTTTTGTACTGTAAATACATACGCAGATCTGTATGTCTCTGTATTTTGTATATTTTTTGAATATGTATATGTGATATAGATATGTGTCTTTCGAAAATAAAAGCAAGAGATAGAAGAGTAAAAAAAAAAAAAAGAAGTGAAAAAAAGAGAGAATAAAAGCTAGAAATATATGTGTAAAAATAAAACCAAAAAGGAAAAAAAAGAAGAAGAAGAAGAAGAAAATGAAAATAGGAAAAGAAAAACAAAAATATGAGAAAGGAAAAAAATAAGAAAACAGAAAAAAAAAAAATGAAAAAGGATAAAAAAGAAGAGAAATAGAGGAGTCAAAATAAAGTGGAAAGAAAAAAAAGAAATCAAAATTAAAAAATTAAACGATAAAAAAAGAAATGAAAATAGGAAAAGAAAAAGAAAAATATGAGAAAGGAAAAAAATAACAAAACAAAAAATTAGAAGAAGAAAAAAAAACGAAAAAAAATAAAAAAAAAGAAGAGAAATAGAATAGTCATATTAGGAAAAGGATTCTTTATAATTAAATGTAGCATGAATTAAGTACGGTTACTTTCCTTATTTAACTCTAACTGATGAGAGTTAAAATAGGAACTACTATTCAATTTGTATATATATTTATATAACAACATTTTACTTAAATACAAAATATAATTTACTATTTTTCATAATTATGAAACCGTTACTATAAAAGTTATAATTAAGGCTGCAGAGTTGCTACTTCTCAAATTTTCATAAATTTATTTTGCCAACTATGATATATTTGTGATGAAGACATAACCAACATATCATTTAAAAATAGATCAGGTGAGACACAATAGATAATAATATATTCAAGATATAATATTTATTTATATTATTTAAATAGATATAACATTTATTTTAACGTCAATTAGTATGTTTTAATGATTTTATTTATTTAGTGTAATTTCACAAATGAAGTTTTAGGAGAATAGTGTGTCCGCAAACTTTATTCCTACAAAATTAGAAAGGTTATTTTTATAGGCCCTCGGCTCAAGAAAAAACATAACAAAATAATCCAAAAAAAAAATACAACATACGGGAAGAAATCCTGACAGAATACTAAAAATAAATAAAATCTTTTAAAAAAAATAAAGAAACTGTATGTATACTAAATAATTAATACTATAATTGAAGTACATACAAAAAAAAAAAAATAACAGATAGTAAAACACATGCCTAATTAACCGATACTATCTTTTGGTTTGTAGCAAGATAATATACACATTGTGTATATTCTACATATTATATATTTTTGTTTTAATTAATGTGACAATATTTAACAGGCATAAAATTTAAGAAAAAAAAAAAAGACCTTTGATATTTATGATTCAAAATAAGTAATATATATTTCTTACTAATGAAAAAGGAAAAAAAAATTAAGGTTAATTATGTTTAAATAAGAAAGTTTAACTTTTTTAGAAGGAGATGACATTAATTCTACTGTCTAATAAAGCCACAATAGAGCTCCTTGAGGACCCTTTTTCCTTAACATGCCTTGTCTGGACATATATTGACTGCTTAATTATTTGACATTTCTTTCTAACCAAATATTAGGTTTCTACACGTCTTACAATAAAGAAGCTCCAATCATTCGGTATCTAACTCGTCTTAGCCATGTAAGGATCAGTTGATGCATTGGGTAAGGGTAGAACCAAGTAAGATTGACGGAATTCGAATGAAAATTACTCTCTCTTTATATATATTAAAGTGTAAAAATCATTAGAAAAGTGATTTGAACTTTTTGTTCTTTATTAAAAATCTCTGTAATAGATAAAATTGTCTTTTCACTTATAATATTATTATATTTTTAATATATTTAAAATTAAGGACTCCTAAAATATATGATAGGAGAAAAATATAATTTAAAAATTAAGGAGTCCTAAAATATTTGGTCAGAAGCTACTCAATTTTGGTAAAATACATTCTAATGTAAAGTAAAATTAGAAAGGACTAAATTCTTTAAAAAAAAAAAAAAAAAAAGTCAGTTATTGAAAATTGTTACCATAATTATATACACCAAATTGTTTGATACGTGTAAGAAGGATTTTCCTCAATTTTTCAAATTAAATTTAAGGTTTTGAATCCTCAATTTTACTTTAAAAAAAAAAAAAAAAAACTTCCATAAATAGGTAATTTTTTCTCGAAATAAAACGTTTTATACTTCGAGGATCCTTTCCAATCAGTCTCTCCTAATCAATACGTTTTTTATATCAATCATATATTTACTTTTAGCATATATGTCATTGTTTGTTCTCTAGATTATTTTAAATCGTTTTCTTTATTTTGATATTCAATTACTTGCTTTTCTTTTTTAGTTTTCAGTAAAGATGATTATTTTTTCATTAATTTCAAGTTTATATTATAGTTGAATGTTCTGTCGGACTTTGAAAAATTTTCTATATAAAGATTAGACTTAATCGTGTTGTCTTATTATTATTATTATTATTATTATTATTATTATTATTATTATTATTATTTTGCTTAATAGGATGGTAAATGCATGTCGGTCAGCTTAATAGGTAGTCAAGTAGATTCTCTTTCATAAGTATTTCTGTTAATCTTATTTCCTCCATATCTTTTCTCCAATATTTTAAGTATTCGTAGTTTATCATCTTATCCTAAAGTAGTTGTAATACTGTAAATTTCTTTGTAATAATTTATTCTAATTGTACTATATCTGACATTAAATTCTAGGTTATCTATTTCGTTAATTATCCTGTCTTTTTCTTCTATGAATAATTCTATGTCTAAATCATATTCTAAACTGTCTTTTAATTCTAGTTGTTTCATGATTTTATCTATCCAAATTAATCTTTCTTTTAATTGTTTTATTCTTCTTCTAAGCTGGTTTCTATAATTAATTTCTTTGTATAACCAACTTTGTTTTTCTCTAACTCTTTTAATATATTCTAACATTTAATCTGTATAATATCCATCTGAGTAATAACTGTTATTATCTGGGTAATAACTATCTGAATAATATAATCTAGGATCATGCATATCTTCTAACCATTCTAGACTTAACGATTCTTCATGAAATATTTTTTCTTATATTATTTTCTTTATGTATTCTATTTCTAAGTCTTTAATAATATATAAAACAAGTATTTTAATTTCATCAATATATAGCTTGTCATATTGTTCATATGATAATTAGGTTTCTACGAATAACTTGGAATTAGATTTATGGGTTATTAAATGCTTTATCATAATATTTACTGGTTGTTTGTTTTAATCTTAATAATTCTTGTATATTTTTCATTAAGGAATTCTATATATTTTATATCTTTAGTTCTCATATATTTGTTTCTAGATTTGTTTTCATTAGTTTTTCTATTAATTGTATATTTTTCATATCCATTTTTCCAATATTCTAAATATACGTAATTTATCATGGTTGATGTATAGATTTGGTATGTAGGTATTTGTAAGAGTAGGTAGGTAGGTGTGGTATGTAATTTATTCTAGCCATAAAATATTTATCAAATATTTTTCCCATATAATTTTTCTTATATCTACAATTTCTATATCATTAAGTACATACAAAACAAACATATTAAATTTATCTACCATTTCATCAGATAAATAAGTATTCATTTTTCATATGATGCTATTTCAAAATATTCCCTTCAATCATATACATAACAAAATATAGTTATCTTAGATCACTATATACTAGATTATACTTAAATAATTATGTTACTCTGTCACTATTAGCATGGTAGTCTGGATACTTTTCCCTTAAACAACGCCTCTACACTGGTTTTACTTCCCTATCACGGCCTTCTTGCCTTACGGTTTCACCTTTAGGATGGCATAGTCCTAGGAATTTTTTTCATTTTCCTCTTTGCTAGTAAATTTTGTAACATATTATACTTCGAATAATTCTACTATATAGTAACAAACATGAACTTATTTTATCATATCATGATTGTCAGGAATTTATGAATTTAGCTATTCATAATCATAAATAATATACATGTTCTGATAGGTTTGATAATTTTGGGCTTTGTTCATCCATAGCATTTCCTTTGAAATATCTTTGTTTTTATTAAATATTCAAAAGTTGTTTGTGTACAAGAGGAGGCTTGCTTCAACTCATGAAGTCTTGCCTTTAACTTACCGAAGGCTTACATATTTATAGACTAAAAAGAAAATGTGTAAACTACTTTATACTATTCCTACTTTACACGTATTCTATATACTGTTTATAGTCTTTACATTTGTCCTAAATTTTTACAACTTTTCAAAAAGTAAGAAAGACATTAAGGCCTAAAAAGACAAAGACTTATTAAAAGTCTTGCCAAAAAGTCAAAAAAGCTAAAAGCTAATAATTCTATACAATTATTTATCGTAAATAAGGTTATCTAATTTGTTCATATGTCCCTTTCATAATTTAATATCTTGTCTTTTATCTCTTCAATTATTGCTCTGTTGTTTATCTTTTTTATCGTGCCTCTCCTGCTGTTCTAATTTTTTTGTTTGCTTCTATTGTAGTGTTACTTCTAGAATAATATTATGTCGTCCGCTACAATAGCTGCATTGATGATCATCATATCTCTGTCCAATTAATTTGCAGAATTGTTTCATCAGTCCGTCAGAAATAACTCCTTTCTTGATAGATCTTGTGAGAGGATTATCTTCTGATTTTAATAATGTCATTGTCCATCTACGAATTTCTTCCATATCATTTTCTCTTATGTCTTTACATGTTGAATAAACCAATAAATGATCTCTAGAATAATAATTCCAAACTAGATTACGGTTCAAATAGTTATGTGCTAACTCTTGTATAATTGTGCTCAAGCCAATAACTCATTTGTTCTAGAAAAAGTCTGGTATCTTGGTTTTCTGTATTTCGTCTTGTTCAGATATTTCTTCTGGTATAATGTAGTCTCTTGTCATACCAACTTTTACTACTGTAATCACTGGTTTAATTTCATCAAATAGTATCTCAGTGGGAGCCTAATAAAATCTTACGTAAAATAGTTGTCCTTTTGTAATTTTTATATATGTCATAATTCTTTTATTTGTACTTCAGGAATCATGGCTAATTCTTTCCCATATGTTGTATATAATGTTGATAATAATCCATAAGAATAACATGTAGTGATTAAATTTGGGCTGGTTCCTGGGAGCGCAATAAGTTTATTATAATTTTGTAACTTTAGGGTATGTAGCCTTGGTGTTTTTTTGACTAGCTCAATAAGTTGGACGGATTTGGTAATTAGTAAAGTTTGGATTGTATATAAATTTTCAATATAAACACAGGTTAAATGGTTGTAAGCTTGTTTTTTCTGGTTAATGGCTTTTGAATAAGGGTATAACTGCGGGGGTACAAATTAAGGGTATAACTGCGGGGGTACAAATAATTCATTCTTTTGGATATTTGGTGGTGCATAAGGTTTTTCAAATATCTTTTTTAGGTTGTAATTCTTTTTCTTTGCTAATTCGGATTTTGGTAATTTTTTTATAGTGGGTAATTCCTTAACTGTACCTGATGTTCCTGCACATGTAACAACCTTTTCGGTTTTAAGGTGTGTTCGAACGTCATCTTCTAGGTCTAGTAGCTGAGCCATGTTATTTAAAAAATGTACAAGTAGATATGTGTTAATTCATTATGTGTTAATTAGTTATGTGTTAATTGTGAGAAAAATTACAAAAGTTAATTTAGTCGTATTTATTAATTATGAGCTATTATTATTTATATAGTTATTTATTTTTTAAAAATTAGAAGACCATTTAAACATATAGAAGCTTTTAGAAAAATTAAAGAAACTTTAACTAGTTACTACCCAGAATATACGAAGTTAAAAAAACAAAAGAAAATTCCCACAGATTAGCTTACTTAATTACCTTAATATCTAGTAATGAGGTAAAATTAATAATCCATTTAAAATCAAAAGTCTTGCCAAAAAGTCAAAAAAGCTAAAAGCTAATAATTCCTATACAATTATTTACATAAAGAAAGTTATCTAATTTGTTCACAATTCGCTTTCATAATTTAATATCTTGTCTTTTACCTCTTCCATTATTGTTCCATTGTTTATCTTTTTTGTCGTATCTCTCCCGTTGTTCTAATTTTTTCGTTTGCTTCTATTGTAGTGTTACTTCTGGAATAATATTATGTCGTCCGCTACAACAGCTGCATTGATGATCATCATATCTCTTTTCAATTAATTTGCAGAATTGTTCCATAAGTTCGTCAGAAATAACTCCTTTCTTGATAGATCTTGTGAGAGGGTTATCTTCTGGTTGTAATAAAGTCATTGTCCATCTACGAATTTCTTCCATATCATTTTCTCTTATGTCTTTACATGTTGAATAAACCAATAAATGATCTCTAGAATAATAATTTCAAACTGTATTACGGTTCAAATAGTTATGTGCTAACTCTTGTATAATTATGCTCAAGCCAATAACTCGTTTGTTCTTGAAAAAGTCTGGTATCTCAATTTTCCGTTTTTCGTCTTGCTCAGATATTTCTTCTGGTATAATGTAGTCTCTTGTCATACCAACTTTTACTACTGTAACCACTGGTTTAATTTCATCAAATAGTATCTCAGCGGGAGCCGAATAAAATCTTACGTAAAATAGTTGTCCTTTTGTAATTTTTATATATGTCATAATTCTTTTATGTACTTTAGGAATCATGGCTAATTCTTTCCCATATGTTGTATATAATGTTGATAATAATTCATAAGAATAACATATGGCGATTAAATTTGGGCTGGTTCCTGGGAGCGCAATAAGTTTATTGTAGTTTTGTAACTTTTGGGTTATATACCCTTGGTATTTTTTGGCTAGCTCAATATCTTGGACGGGTTTGGTATTTAGTAAGGTTTGAATTGTATATAAAGTTTTAATATAAACAAAGTTTAAATGGTTGTAAGCTTGTTTTTTCTTGTTAATTGCATCTGAATAAGGGTATAACTGCGGGGGTACAAATAATTCATTCTTTTGGATATTTAGTGGTGCATAAGGTTTTTCAAATATCTTTTTTAGGTTGTAATTCTTTCTCTTTGCTAATTCGGATTTTGGTAATTTTTTTGTAGTGGGTAATTCCTTAGTTGTACCTGATGTTCCTGCACATGTAACAACCGTGTCGGTTTTAAGGTGTGTTCGAACGTCACCTTCTAGGTCTAGTAGCTGAGCCATGTTATTTAAAAAATGTACAAGTAGATATGTGTTAATTCGTTATGTGTTAATTAGTTATGTGTTAATTATGAGAATAATTACAAAAGTTAATTTAGTTGTATTTATTAATTATGAACTATTATTATTTACATAGTTATTTATTTGTTAAAAATTAGAC
>NC_061121.1:14912130-14915922 GCF_002878395.1 Capsicum annuum
ATTGCTTCTGAATAAGGGTATAACTGCGGGGGTACAAATAATTCATTCTTTTGGATATTTGGTGGTGCATAAGGTTTTTAAAATATCTTATTTTGGTTGTAATTCTTTTTCTTTGGTAATTCGAATTTTGGTAAATTTTTTGTAGTGGGTAATTCCTTAGCTATACCTGATGTTCCTCATATGTAACAACCATTTCGATTTTAAGGTGTGTCCGAACGTCACCTTCTAGGTCTTGTTTTTTAAAGTGCTCTTCCTGCACTATATCTATGCCTTTGGCTTTTTCTTGTTTTTTAGAGTGCTCAGATTGCACTTTTAATTTTGCGACTTCAGTAGTCAGTAGAGTAACTTGTTCTTTTAATAATTTCACTTGTTCAAATAATTGAACTAGTAAATCATTCTGAGTAACTTCAATAGTAACTTGTTCTGTTGTTAAATCAGTCCGAGTAGCCTTGTCGTGACAAGTAATCTGCAATGACATTTTTGTTAGTACTAGTTACTTCAATTGTAACTGTAAAATTTAATATGTTCAAGACTAGTCTCCATATTTCCTTTGTTGTAATTGAATTTTGTATTTTCTTTGTTAACCACCAACGTACCTGCGTATTATCTGTTCGTGCAATTAACTTGTTACATACATTATATGGCTCAAATGCTAATAAACATTTATATAATGAGCATAATTCTTTTCTATTTATTTCCCATTTTATCTTTGTTTCATTAAACGTGCCTGAGTAGTATTTACAATGATGTTCTAATTTTTCTTCTTCATATCTATATTTAAGTATTCTTCCATAACTATATTCGCTTGTGTTTGCTTCTACTATATATGTAAATTTTTTATTTTCGTCTGAAAATTGTAATTTTGGTAATTCTTTACAAAGTGTTTTTATTTTCCGAACTTGTTTTTTATCTTCTTCGTTGTAATTATATTCTACATTTTTTTAATTTTTTTCTGTAAAGACTTTAGGTTTTCTGCTAATTTTGGTATATATTCTCTTACTTGGTTTACTAATCCTAAAAATGATTGTAATTTCTTTTCTGTATCTAATTCTTCTTTTGAATTTATTCTTTTTGTACTATATGTTGTTGCATTTTTACTCCACTCTTATCTATTTGTATTCCTAAAAATTCTATCTAATTTTTCATAATTTCAGCTTTTTTTTCACTTAAGCTTATTCCTGATTTTTCTATTATATCTGTAAATTGTTCTAGTAATTTTAAATGTTCTTCTTTGGTTTTTGTGTATAGTAGTATATCATCTATGTATACTACACAATTAGGTAATTGTTTAAAATAACTATCCATAAATGTTGATATCTACCTGGTGCATTTTTATGGTAATACGTTTCATTCATAAAATCTTTGTGGTACCGTAAATGCAATTAATTTCTTAGAATCTTCATCTAGCTTTAAATGGTAAAATCCTAATTTAAAATCAAATTTACTAAAGTAATTATATCCTTATATTTGTCTTGTTTTTAATATCTTATTTGATATTGGATAATTATATGTCATAGTTTTTGCATTTAGGTTTCTATAATTAATAATCATTCTACTTTTTCCTCTTTTTTGTTCACTATGTTTATTTACTATAAATGCAGGACTATTTTGGTTACTATTACTTTTTTGTATGTTAATGGTTTTTGGGTTATTAGGCCATTTTTATCTATTAGCTCAATTTTTACAGTAGTTTTATGTTTTTGCTATCCTTTTAATGGATCTTCACTGTATAATTGTCTTAATTTTTACTTTATTATCTCTACTTTATCTATTGAAAATATAGTTATTTCTTCTTTATTTATTGAAAATATAACTAGTTCTATTGTGTCTTCAGTATTTTTTATATTTTCTAATTTTTATGTGATTTTTTCACTTCCTTTTATCCAATCAGTTTTCTTTCTTATTTTATTAATAACTCTTTTTGCTCTTACTTTTTGTTTACATGGTATTGTAAACCACCAGTGTGTTCTAGTTATTATATGTTGGTATAATTTATCTAAAAATGTCAGTCCTAAAAGCATATCTTTTGGCGTTAATTCATAATTATAGATTTCTTTTATTGTTAATATCTTATCCCATACCTGTAGTTTTAGCCTTATAAGTAATTAAGCTTCCTTTGTTATTAAATCCTCTAACTACTATTGGTGTTTTTAATTTATCTCATTTACTTTTTGGTAAACAATTATATCTACATAAATTGGCTTCTGCTCCTGTATCTATCATTGGTGTATAATATCTATTATAATAGCCTTCTACTATTATTTTCATAAGTACATATATTTTCATATCATGTCAAAGCTCTCTTTATTAATAATTTTCTCTATTATATGTTATGATTATTTGTGTATGTTCTATATTGTAGGGTTTTACTTGTTCTAACCATTTATTCCTAATATTATGTCTGCTTTTTGCATATCTTCCTTTATTTCAAATTCTATTTTTATTTTTCTAACTCCTATTATTATTATTTTTTCTGCTGTATCTTTAATGTTTGTTAGACTCCTTGGTAGATCTAGACACATATTACTATTGGATTTTATTTCTTCATTTTTTACTAGATATTTTGCTAGGTAATTTTCTTCCTGTCCTGTATTTATGAGTATTAAATATTCTTTTCCATTTATTGTTCCTGTTATGTAATATTGAGTTAAATTAACTGTTGAAGTTGTTTCATAATTTGTTCTTTTTTATGAGTTTGATGATTCTGTTTTTTCACAAGCTATTCTTTTTGTTGTACTTATCCTATCATTTATTATTTCTAAATCTTCTTCTATGTCTATATCTTTGTAACTATAATCATTGTTATCAATTATTTTTATGAATTGTTCAAAAGGACTTTCTATGTGTATTTTATTAATTTTATTCTTTCCAGTTATTTTATGTTTTGTTGTTAATACATATAGATTTTTACATCTTGCTGTAAATATTTTACTTCATGGGGTTAGTTCTATTCGTGATATTTTTAATATAATACTAGTGATTTATTTATATTTTTATCTGTTATTGGTACTGAATAATTTACACTTATTATAAATTTGAATTTTTGGTATATTAAATTTCCGTTTATGGCACTAATTATGTTTTTTTTCTATAGGTTTTACTATCCTATCATATAGTTCTATTGGTGTATCTATTCCTTCTCTAAAACATTATTTTATTAATATCTCTGTTCCTCCAAGGTGTACATATTTTATTAGATCTTTACTTTTTATATAGTTTATTTCTTTATTAATTATTCTTTTTGTTACTAGTGGTCTACTAACTTTACCTCTTGCATATTTATAATCTATTACATGCTCTTTTTGGCTTACTACATAGTATTCCTCTTTTGTTCTACTAAATATATTTTTTATTGTTGGTATTTTAAATATTTTTTCTACACTTAGGTCTAACTCTTTTCCTTTTATTTCTTCAAATATATTACTGTCAAAAATTACTTTTTGGTTAGTTCCTTCTTCATTCAAATATTCTTCCTGTGTTATTATTTTTATATCTTCTTCAGTCATTTGATTCATCTAATTCACTATCTATTTCATTATCTGTTTCATTTTCTGAAATTTCATATATACTATCTTCACTTTCTAATTCGTAATCTATATAATCTATTTGCATATATTCTGTATTTTCTATCTTTATTTTTGATATTTGTTTCTTTTTTTGGATCTTTAGGCATTTTACAATCTCTAGCTAAATGTCCTAGTTTTCCACAATTATAACAAGTACATCTTTTATAGATTTCTTTTTCCTATATGGTCTTTTATGTTTATAATTTTTTACATAATATTTTTTTTT
>NC_061121.1:14916022-14983431 GCF_002878395.1 Capsicum annuum
AATCTATTTGCATATATTCTGTATTTTCTATCTTTATTTTTGATATTTGTTTCTTTTTTTGGATCTTTAGGCATTTTACAATCTCTAGCTAAATGTCCTAGTTTTCCACAATTATAACAAGTACATCTTTTATAGATTTCTTTTTCCTATATGGTCTTTTATGTTTATAATTTTTTACATAATATTTTTTTCTTGGTTTCTTATACTTATATTTTGATTTTTCGTATTTCTTATATTTCTTATGTCTTTTTTTTTTCTTATAATATATTTATTCACATCCAAATTGAGGTGCTATTTTATCTTTGCAACATGCTAAATTTTTTATTCATGTTTTTTCCATTTTCATTTCTTCTTTGTATTTTTCACATAAATTTCTATACCATTGTTGTAGGAATTTTATTCTTGCTCCTAGAGTATCTACTGTGTTTGCTTCATCCCAACTCTTTATTATTTTTAAACTAAATAGTTCAGGTAATTTACTAAAATATAATCTTCTCACTTCTTTACTTTCTTCTGCATTATATGCTCCTTTATAGTAGTATTCTTTAAATGCGCATGTATATTCATCTATATAGCACATATTACATATTGCTAGTTTTAACATTAAATTTCTATTTGTATCTTTTTCTTTGTTTTGTTCTTCTTCTTCTGTTGTCATACTGCTAAATTTATCTCTTATAGCCATTTCATATTTTTTCAATATGTCTATAGGTATTAGTTTAGTTACTGTTGTTCCTTCTGTTTCTTTGTCATTCCTTAATACCTTTTTACTATTTTCAGTTAAATTTAAAAACCATAATTTTGTTGTTCCTATTAGTGTTCTTTCTATATATTCTGGTGTATCTATTGCATTTATACCATTGTCTAATAATTATTTTGCTATATATCCTATCCATAATTGTATCGTTTTATCTACATCTATTACACAGTCTAAGTCTAAGAAGTTATAATTTTTATTAATTATTTGTTTTGGTGTCCATTTGTTACATTCATTTTTTAGGTTATATTTTAAAACTTATCTTTATAATAATATGTAGGTTTTCTTATTTCTGATGTACTAGGTATTATATTTTCGTCGTCTTCTTTATCAAGAGTATTTATTTCCGTGTTTGTATTTTCTAAGTTTTCTTTATTAATTACTTCTTGTTTTTCATTAGTTTCTAATTTTTCTATAATCTTAAGATTTCTGTATATGTTTCACTATCTTCCGAATCATAATTATCTGTTTCTTCAGCATCTATTGTGTTTATTTCCATTTCATTAGTTTCTAATTTTTTTATCTTCTTCTTCTAATTTTTCTTTAAATTGATTTATCTCAATTTATAATTTTTGTTCTTTATCCTTTTCTTCTTTTTCTTTCTGTCTGTTTTCATACAGATCTTTTAGCATTTGTAATTCTTTTTCTAATTCAGCAATTCTACTATTTTTAGTTTCCTATATTTTTCGTATTTCTTCTGTAGTCTGTTGTTTTATTTTATCTATTTCTGTTTTCCTATCTATTTCTTCATTTTCTTTTGCTATTCTTACCCTAACTGTTAATTTATTTTCTAATTTTAATTCTTCTTTTTCTAACATTAAATATAAATGTTCACCTATTTTCTTATATCTTCTTCCTAAATTGAAAAATACTATCCTTCTTTTTAATCCTTCATGGTTTTCATATGTTTTTTCATCTATTATAAATTCTTCTTTGTTCATTTTATCTACTTGATAGTATATAGATCATGTTGATATATGTATTCTAGACTATCTATTTGTGATTCTAAATATGATATTTCTTTTTTTTTTGTGCCTTTATTGATTTTTGACATACTCCTACAATTATGTTATATTGTAGTCTTTCTTTTCTTATAGATATTATTTGTTTTAGTTCTTTATATTTTTGAAATTTTGTTATGTTATTCATCTGTATAATATTTATAATATTTTGGTGGATACTGAAATCTGATTTTATCATAATTAGGTGGTACGTATCTCATTCTTCTAGATTTTAAATGGATTATTAATTTTGCCCCATTGTTAGATGTTAAGGTAATTAAGTAAGCTAATCTGTGGGGATTTTCTTTTGTTTTATTTAACTTCATATATTCTGGGTAGTAACTAGTTAAAGTTTCTTTAATTTTTCTAAAAACTTCTATATTTTTAAATGGTCTTCTCATTTTTAACAAATAAATAACAACGTAAATAATAATAGCTCATAATTAATATTGATTATTTAAAAGAATTTAAAATGCGTATAGATGAATTATTAGAAAAACAATACATACAAAAAAGCAATAGTAAGCACAATAGTCCAGCATTTATAGTAAATAAACATAGTGAACAAAAAAGAGGGAAAAGTAGAATGATTATTGATTATAGAAACCTAAATGCAAAAACTATGACATATAATCATCCAATACCAAATAAGATATTAAAAATAAGACAAATACAAGGATATAATTACTTTAGTAAATTTGATTGTAAATCAGGATTTTACCATTTAAAGCTAGATGAAGATTCTAAGGAATTAACTGCATTTACGGTACCATAAGGATTTTATGAATGGAACGTATTACCATTTGGATATAAAAATGTACCAGGTAGATATCAACATTTTATGGATAATTATTTTAAACAATTGCCTAATTATGTAGTATACATAGATGATATACTACTATATACAAAAACCAAAGAAGAACATTTAAAATTACTAGAACAATTTACAGATATAATAGAAAAATCAGGAATAAGCTTAAGTGAAAAAAAAGCTGAAATTATGAAAAATTAGATAGAATTTTTAGGAATACAAATAGATAAGAGTGGAGTAAAAATGCAACAACATATAGTACAAAAAGAATAAATTCAAAAGAAGAATTAGATATAAAAAAGAAATTACAATCATTTTTAGGATTAGTAAACCAAGTAAGAGAATATATACCAAAATTAGCAGAAAACCTAAAGTCATTACAGAAAAAATTAAAAAAGAATGTAGAATATAATTACAACGAAGAAGATAAAAAACAAGTCCGGAAAATAAAAATACTTTGTAAAGAATTACAAAAATTATAATTTTCATATGAAAATAAAAAATTTACATATATAGTAGAAGCAGACGCAAGAGAATATAGTTATGGAGGAGTACTTAAATATAAATATGAAGAAGAAAAATTAGAACATCATTGTAGATACTACTCAGGCACGTTTAATGAAACAGAGATAAAATGAGAAATAAATAGAAAAGAATTATGCTCATTATATAAATGTTTATTAGCATTTGAGCCATATATTGTATATAAAAAGTTTATTGTACGAAAAGATAATACACAGGTACGTTGGTGGTTAACAAAGAATATACAAAATTCAGTTACAACAAAGAAAAAATGGAGACTAGTCTTGAACATATTAAATTTTACATTTACAACTGAAATAACTAGTACTAACCAAATTGTCATTGCAGATTACTTGTCACGACAAGGCTACTCAGACTGATTCAACAACAGAAGAAGTTACTCAGAATGATTAACTAGTTCAATTATTTGAACAAGTGAAATTATTAAAAGAACAAGTTACTCTACTAACTACTGAAGTCGCAGAATTAAAAGTGCAATCTGAGCACTCTAAAAAATAGGAAAAAGCGAAAGGCACAGATATAGTGCAGGAAGAGCACTTTAAAAAACTAGACCTAGAAGGTGACGTTTAAATTGTATTGTTTTGATATCTCTATTATTATATTATTTTATGTACAAGTGGTAGCTTACAGGTTAGTAGCTAGATGAATGACGGTCGGCTTTGACGAATTTTTTGTTAAAAGTTAGGTATAATAGTGTTTTGATATCTCTATTATCATATTATTTTGTATGTTCGATCGGACTTTGAGAAATTTTTAATGTAAATATTGGATTTAATCTTTGAGAAAATTTATGTGTAAACGTTAGCTTTAATTGTATTATTTTGACATTTCTATTGTCGTATTATTTTTTTGGAGTTTACAGGTGCTAGATGAATGTTGTTCGACTTTGAAAATTTTTTTATTATGCAAAGGTTAGATTTAATTGTATTATTTTGATATCTCTATTGTCGATCAATTTTGAATTTTTTTTTGTGGAAAGATTGATATGGTACTGTTTGATTATAGTTTGTGCTCAATTATATTATTATCTATTGATTTATTATTATTCGTTTTCTCTTCTACTTTTATTTTTACTGTTTTTTCAATCTGTTCGCTCATAATAGGTATATGGGAGATGTTTGAAATTGCTTCCATTGCTATTGTTGCAGTGAAAAAATTTATCCTCTAATAATGACAATAACATTTTATTTTTTTGATTTTGTCCAAAATTTTGTGTAACTAATGATGTTTCGGTTGCTTGATTTATAAACATGTTGCATTGCAACATGATAATTTGATTACATTGGGGCCAAAGTTATATAGGCGTATTCTCGTGACTGAGGTTTTTTATTTACGCTTTCTTATTTGTAATTTGTCAAAATTAAGCATGTGTTAGAAAAATTTTGGGGAATAAATTACTTTTATATTTTAGTTTTGCTCATATTTCTTGTGTAGGTATTGTATGAAGCTTATGAGAATTTATCATGACATTGTCTTTTTCTCTTTTTTCGTTGTATAGTGTTAAGAATTTGTGTTATGTTTACAACCAAAACAACATATTCATGGGATATAGAATGTACACGTATTTTAGTATTATCTTGTGAAAGTAGAGAGGTTGTTTACTACGATTTAATATTTTAAATTCTATAACAAATGTCAGTGTGATATTTGACTTTTTCATATGTGTCTTCCATGAGGATTAAATTCAACTTAACTAAAGATGTGGTAGTACAACAACAGTAACACCAAATAAACTTTTCGACATGTATGTTTTATGTAATTCATCATTCCTAATGTTTGATATTGCATTCCAGTATGTGTGAAGCTTCTTGTATATACTCTTCTGCGTTGCTTAGTCAACCGTGTGTTTCTATTATTTATTTAAGAGGCCCAAATTTTCTTCCTTAATATCAGCAGAGGCGGATCCAAGAATTAAACTTGTGGGCTCCCAAAAAGAAAAGGTGGATCCAAGATTTTAAATTTATGGTTCCCAAAAAGGAAAAGGCTTAGGCTTCACCTTTATTAAAAACATGGGCTGAAAAGAGGAAAAAAAAAGAAACGCCTACGGGAGCTCGAACCTGCATTCCACGCGGAAATATGGAATCTCAAGGGTTCCCTTCCTACAACTAAGCTATCCATCAATTTAGTTATGGGTTTTCACCTTTTAATATTTACACCTTTTAATAATTTTTCTCATGTAATTATGTGTCTTACGGTAGCGGGTGTGGGTTCCCGGGAACCCACACTCGCTACTGTGGATCCGCCCCTATTAATATGTTCTTATTAATCAGAGAGATACTACGTTGTTATTTAGACCCTGAACACACATTTATAACCCCTTTTTGATATTTACCTGAACTGAGAGAGCTTTAGAGGTTACAAACAATCCAACTCCCGACTCGGGACTCGTGATCCGACCTCGACTCGCAACCCAACTCTTAAACTTGACCAGGGACCTGATCATCGACCCTGAGACAAAATCCTACTCTCGACCCCTACCTGACCCTAACCCGATACTCGAGACCCTACTCTCAACCTCAACCCTAACTCGCTACTCAGGAATTGACTCCTAATCTCGACTCTGACTCGGGAATCAACTTAAGTCAGCTTCTTTCGGAAACAAAGCTCCCTCCCTCCGCTAGGCCCAACCTTTGATGATAACATCACGACAACCTATTTACAAATTAAAAAGGCAACATGAAAGTGGAATGTACTCCCTTCGTCTCATTTTACTCGTCCCAATTTGATATTACACATTGATTAAGAAAAAACAATTAATAACATGGCTACTTTACCATATTACCCCTATTAAATGATGTTTATACTTTAATTTGGAGAAAAATAATTAATACTAAGGGTAAAAAAAAAAAAAATTGTTTTGTCTTGATTAATAAAAAATGACAAGTAAAATGAGAAATCAAATTAGAAAATTTGGGACAAATAAAATGGGATGGAGGGAGTAATTATTAAGGTTTGCTTGTTTCTCCAATAGAGAAGGAGAAAGGTTTTTGCATAAATAACCGCTTGAGGTACATTCGACATCCTCAAGATGGTTGAATTCGCATGGTTTCGAAAATTCATGTGGCTTACAACTTTGGGGGAAAAAAAAATACATAGTATAATAAACTTAAATCTATAATTAAGTTAAATAACAATATTTTACTGAAATTATCTCGAATGACATAATAACATTATTTTAATGGAACCAACAATTAATGTGTATGAAATATTCTCCCTATTTTTATGTCTCAACTTTTCCCACTTTCTTTTATAACATTTTCTCTTTTTTTACGTTCTCATTTTCTTCTTCAAATTTTTAGCTTTCAATTTTTACTGTTTTTTAATTTTGATTTTCCTTTCATTACTTGAAGTTCTGTCATTAATGGCGAGCTTCGAGCTCTAGGCATGGATGATGACGGAAAGGGCCAGATTTGAGCACCCTTTTCGCCTCTCTTCATTTTCCTGTAACATCCAACGAACACCACCCTACAACCACCACTAAAGTTGTCCCATTCTTCTTCCCTTACTCTAAGATTCACCATTAATGACGATCATGGATGATGACGGAAAGAGCTAGATCTGGCCAAAATGTATCAAAACACAAATAAACTGTTAATTTCAGCATCGTCTGAAGAGTGAACCCTACAAATAGAAAAATGGCGAAAGAAATCGTTGAATGGCTACACCAAATAGACTGCTAATTTCAACATTTGTATATGTATTGGATGTTATAAAAATAGTTAAGTATTTGTATGCGAATAAATTCAGAAATTTTACACTTATATATGTATTTCTTAACAAATAAATACTTTTGTATATGTATTTCAAAAAATGATAGCAGTGTTTAATGGGTTTATGTGTTGTATATATATTTGATGTCATAAAAATAGTTATTTATTTGTATGTGTGACGTCAATAAAGCCTAATCAATTTGTAATTGGATATGTGTGTCATAACAAATAAATGAATTTGTATATGTATTTCATAGAATGATGATAGTATTTTTAAGGGAAAAGTCATTTTTTTCACCCCAAACTATACATGAAAAGTCTAAGTCACACTTAAACTATAGCAGTGACCTATTACTCACCTAAACTATAAAAAAGTGAAACTATTACCTCCCCGCGACACTCATTCTAAGGCGCGTTTCTTACACTCGTTTTAGGAGCGTCTAGCCTTTTGAATAACAAAAATAAACGGCTAAAAACATTAAAATTACAGCACTTTTAATTTTCAATGGATCTATTGAACCCTAATTCCTATTTAAGCTAATTTGGGGCTCCAAACTAAGAACCCTAATTCCCAAATTTGTCTTTCAAAATCGAAATTGAAGATCATTTGTTTGAAGAATTTTTTTTATTTTTTCAATTAGCTAAAAAGATCATTTATTTTTTATTTGAAGAAAATCAGATTGATTAATCTTCACAAATTCAATGAAGATATTAGTAATTATCGGTGAATATTGAAATATTAATGGTTAGTCAAAATTGGAAAATTTAAAGTAATTTGGAAGGAAGAAAAGTGATAAATAAGAATAAGCTTATGAAGATCTAGTGTAAATTGAATTTACGACCGACTATATGGAGATTTAAGTGTGTTAAATTTCTTATACACTCCAAACTCATCGCATTTTTGCCGAAAAATTTTATTAGAAAGTTCATGGTACTAACGAAATTTCTTCGACCTCCAAAGCACATAGAAAAACAGCTTCCTCAAAACTTTCTCCTTCTAATTTCATCCCAAGATCTAAAAGTATCGATTGAAAATTTTTACTTTCGTCGGAAAATAAAATTTCAACGACCTTCACTTTTTTCTTTGTCGCTATCTATCTCACAACTCATCCTTATTGAGAAGCCTTTGAATCTTGATTTGCTTGATGCTCTACTACTGTATTCGTTTGTTGGTGAAGCTCCCTTTTAGAGGTAATGGGAGAGATGAATGGTGTAAGGAAGATGACTTGAAAATTTTTGTTTAAAATAATGTTTAAAATTATTTTTGACGTGGAAAGTGATCTGGAAAGTGACATGAAGCGAGTGGAGTATACTCCACTCATTGAACTTGGACATGGGTGTCGCGGGGAGGTAATAGTTCTAGTTTTTTACAGTTTAGGTGTGTAATAGGTCACTACTATAGTTTAGGTGTGACCTAGACTTTTCGTGTATAGTTTGAAGTGGAAACGATGACTTTTCCCTATTTTTAATAGGTCTATGTGTTATATATGTATTTGATGTCATGAAAACAGTTATGTATTTTATATGTGAATAAGGTCTGAGCAATTGTATACATATTTCAAACAAATAAATGAATTTGTATATGAATTTCAAAGAATAATAACAATATTTAAAAGGTGTATGTGTTGTATATGTATTTGAGGTCATAAAAATAGTTATGAGACACATATTTGAGAACATAAAAATAGTTGTATTAGGTAAATACATATCTTATGTAAACGATATATGTTTATACAACTTAACAAATACTACTTGTTTATATACAAATATAAATGATAAATTTGACACGTAAAGCCAACTGCTGCATTGGCTTAGACACCTTTTAGAAAGGGGTGTCATCCAACAACTGCTTCACAAAATATTTTCGTTACATATACATACACTCAGCATGGTTGAATCTAATATGAAGTGAATATCAACTTAAGACAGGAGGCAAAATCTTAAAATCAACATAACTATGCATGCGAAAACTGCTGAAAGGAATTTCATTAGAGTGTTGGGGCCAGTTGGTATCTAAAGAAAGAAATAACAGTAGATGAAGTGAAATACGCCAACACCAACGCGTTGGAGTGACGAACATATTGTATTTTTAAAGTTAGTTGAAATCATTGAGGGCAACAACCAGGCTAGTCAAATTTTTATATTTGATTTCCTTACTCCTTAGCAGACATTTGAGCAATAGTAAAGACTAGAAACAACTAAGAAACGACAGGTAATTTCAAAGAATCAAAGGTATGGTTACCTGCAGAAAGCAGCAGATTCAAACATCCAAAAGCATATTTGCAACAGTAAAGCAACACACATAGACCTAAAACAAATTTGTACTGGACCATAGCATAAAATTCCAGTGGATATAATATCTGATTCAAATTTCGCTGCATTATTTTTTCTGTGTCTCATATTCAAGATTGATCTCCATCTATTTAAGATCAAGAACAACAGTTACACTTCACAGTTACTTTCTTGTTAACAATTTTATTCTCTTGCTATCCTACCTCCTTACTCTTAATCGTTGAGATTGGATCTTGAATATGTTCGACTTCTCATGTGCTTATTGTATTATTTATAAAAACAGTGCAGAAAAGAGGTCTATGCGGTGAAACTCACCAAAATAGTGTATGTTGTTATACAGATATTGTTTGCTAGTCAACAGCCATGCCTTGAAGCAACTAAATATTTTTTAAAAAAATATAGAAGTTCATTGAAGGTCACTTGGTCAACATTTTGAAATAACTAAATAACATAGAACTTCATTGGAGTTGGTCAAAGTTGAATTAGTAGATGTTTGATAGAAAAGAACTAGTTCCAGTTTACAGAATTTTATAAACAAAGAGAAGGGAAAAAACTCTGAATGCTGTTGGTGTTCATTTTGTGAGGTTGAATCAGCTACCTACTTCCTTCATTTCCAAAATAGTTGTAGTTACCACAATATGTCTTCAAACATATCCCATCCCCTTGAAACACTGCAGCTGATTGAAAGGGAATGGAGTTCATTCAGTATGTATTCCTATGATGCTCGTATTCCTAAAATTATCAACAGAGGCGGAGCCAGGATTTCAAGTAAGGGGGTTCAATATTCAAAGAAAACTAAATCGAAGGGGGTTCAAAACCTACTATAACCACATAAAAAATAATTTTAATCATGTATAAATAGTATATTTTTCTGTTGAAGGGGGGTCGGACGAACCCCCTAAAGAGGGCTGGCTCCGCCTCTGACTATCAAGCATATTGAAAAGGAATGCCGTTCATTCCTCCCATTTTTATATGGATATCGTTCCTCAGAGAATTATTGTGACTATGACAAACTGCAGAGGATTGAAGAGGATTGGGGTTCATTCCGTGAGTTCTCCATCGAGTATCGGTCAAAATCATATCATCTACGTGAAACACTGGGAGCGATTAGAGATCGATGCTCGTCAATCAGGATGTTATTAGATGATTATCTGTATGCAGAGGAATCTGATGCCTTAGACACTCTACAGCAAAAGATGCATAATTTCCTTGAAACTCTGCTGCAGATTAGCGAGGAATGTGATTCTTTCCTTATATTTTTGGAAAAATATCTTCCTTTAGAAGAATCTATTCCCTTTGAGGCTCTGAAGACGATCATATATAAATGTGATTCATTCAATTCGCTTTCAAAAGAATATCTGTCTGATGGATTGAAGTTCCTTAAAAGGGATTTCAAGTTCCTAGATATCATTCTCAACTCGCAGATTCTTGTAGATGAACCTGATGTCAGAGAAAAAGGCCAAGTTCTGCTTCAAGATGCTGAAGCTGATGTGATAATCTACTCAATGCAAGTACAATCACAGTGTCCCTATTTTCGTTTCAGTATCTTGAAAATCAGAGCTAAATACTCCGTTACCAAAATATCATTTCAACAAAGATGCTATTGTTGTTCCCAATCTTGTAATGGAATTCATTGATACTGTTAAACAATTTGGAAGAGCTACCAATTTATAGTAATTGTGCAACACTAAAGACAACACTTCAGGAGATGCTAAACATCTTGAGAACCAATCTCATCAATCTACCAAAAGAGGCTCTTGAATTTCATCGTCGAGATATTGACTCTGTGATTGCTGATGCAGGACTTCTGGTTTACTCTTTACTTGGCAGCAAGCATGAAAAGCAAGTCATAGCTACGGGAGAAACTAACCAAGCACTAATTTGGAGTAAGAAGGAAACTATCTACTTCATAACTCGAAAGTCATTTCTCCTTCGGCCTAACTTTACCTAGGATTGATGGATTGGGATCCACTGGTTTCATTTTGGACAACTTGCAAGAATTCGTAGGCTGCAATTTAGATTCAGCATCTTCCATAAAGAATCAACTACAGGCAATTCAGAAGGAAATCAAGTGCTTCCAGAAAGTTGTTGTAGCTGTGGAACAGCACGGGCGATAGGTTGGACATATGATGTAGAGTACATAATTGATGCTTGTAAAGAAGAAGTTCCGGACTGGTGCCTTTCTATCTGGATCTTGCACATTATAGAGGATATTAATATACTGATGAAAGAGGTAGGAAATATGCAAGAAATGAGAGGATCTGACCCAGTATTGCGCAATACAATAGAGGCTGCAAGGGAACGTACTCCACAATTTGCCAGTAATCCCAGTAGGAGTGAAGAAATGGTGGGCTTTGAGGATGTGATGGTTGAACTGACAGACAAACTAATCAGAGGATCATCAGGCCTTGATGTAATCTCTATTGTTGGAATGACTGGATTAGGCAAACAAGCTATATTTTGATGACCCAGTTGCCTCTAATTTTGATATATGCGAAAGGATTTGTTACAAGCCATTCTACATGATATTACTGATGAGACAGCTTAACTTCATGAAAAGCCTGATGATGAACTTCGCAAACTTTTAATGCGTAAGAGATACCTTGTCCTCATTGATGATGTCTGGGAAACTAATGCATGGGACGATCTAAAGTTGTGCTTCCCTTAAGATGGCAACGGAAGTAGAATTATTATGACAACTCGGCATGATGGAGTCGCCTCTCATGCTAAACATATCAGTGATCCCCATAAGCTTCGTTTTTTAAGAATTGATGAAAGTAGGATGTTATTACAGAATAAGGTGTTCGACAAAGAAATCTGCTACAGTGAATTAAAGGATGTCAGCGAAAGAATATCCCAAAAGTATGGAGGGCTACCTCTTTCAATTGTTCCAGTAGCTGCAATAGTGTGGATATCGGCGGGTTTCATAGAAACCCATGCGAAGAAGCTAGCAGAAAATTACTTGGAGAATCTTATTGGGAGGTCAAGGCATGTCGCATTCATGATGTAGTGCTTGAATTTTGCAGGAAGAAAGCGTTATCAGAGAAGTTTTTAGAAAAGATTACCAGGTAATCAAAACATTTGATTTTCTTCCATTGAATCCATTCATATTTTAGGACCATTTTCTTCACTTGCAGGGATAGAGGTCCGGATCATCCTTGCACTCCAAAGTGCAATACTTCGCGTCGCTTATCCTTTTATTCTCAATGTGATAGTCTTGAAAAATGGTGTTTGTCCTTCTCACATATGAAATCTTTCCAACTCAGGGAGGCTAGAGATATTGCATTCTCTTCAATAAACCTCGCATCAGACAACTCTTAAAAGGTTCAAGTTTCTGAGGGTGTTTAGATCTTGAATTTACAATAATTGGTTTTTACCCACAAGAATTGGCCCTTTTGAGGTATCTGGCTCATGATCACTTCCAACCAATCTTTGGAATCTTGAAACTTTGATAGTTCAAGGACTTGGAGGAGGAGTATCAGTACCGGAAAACATTTGGGAGATGGTTAAATTGCGACATTATCTACACATATACGATAAAGCATCTTTCACTATGGATGGTGGAGAAAAATCAGAATGCCCGAAAATGGATTATATGCAAACTCTTTCCTCGGCATATTTTTCTAGTGTGCAAAATGCGAACAAGATCTTGGTGAGAACACCAAACCTTCGGAAGCTGATATGTGAAGTTTTGAAATTTGATGGATCATTCTTGATATTTGACAATCTTAAGAAGCTTTTTTTTTTTGGTTTCCCATCCGGTGTTCGGTACCTGCATTGGAGCCCGACTAATCCGGATTCGCGCCGGGTAGGGCCCCATTTGAGGGGGGGTAGCGCTCCCATCAAAGCTCAAGAAATTGACACTGTCCATTACTGTCCATTTTCCACATTAATCTTAATGAAGTCACAAGTCTTTCAAATCTTGAGGTACTCAAACAGCTAGGAGTTACCATTAGTTCCAATACATGGAAAGTGAACGATGAGCAGTTCCGCAAACTCAATTTCTTGAAACTAGAAAATCATTCTTTTTCAGAATGGGATGTCTCAGGTGGTGCCTTTCCATGCCTTGAACACTTGGTATTGAAAAGATGCCAGTATCTTAGGGTGATTCCTTCTCGCTTTGAGGACATGACGACCCTAAAATCAATTGAGGTAAAGTCATGCAAGGAATCACTCGCCGAGTCAGACATGGTCAACAAGGAGGTGCAAGTTGAAAAGCTGGGTAACTGAGTTTGAAAGACATTAATTTGCTGACTTTAATGAATCTAACTTATCTCCAGTTACTGAGTTTTAGTCTGGTAAAACAGATACAGTCAACAAACTTTGTTGCTTATGGCGTAAATTACAACTTAATTGAAATCACTGAAGTGTCGATTTACTTGAGGCTGCAAGATACAATAATAACAATTACATATCCAGTGTTGTCCCACAAGTGGGGGTCTAGGGAAGGTGGGATATACGCGGACCAGTATAAACCAGATGATAAATGACATTAAACACTAGAATTAACATGCCGTTGATAAAGCAAAAAGGAGCAGTGCATGGAATTTACCCCCTGCATTTGAAACTCCCACATTTGTAGTTTTACCTACTAATCACCTTAAGATAGGTTGCAACTTGCAGCATTCAAAGCTGCCTTTGCATTTCTGAACAATGTAAAATGAAAAAATACGAGTTTACTTATGCTTGGCTGGCTCCTAAGATTCTAGTTTAGCTTTTAGCAAGTTTCAATTCTTGCCTGTTGAGGAAGCCCTCCGTGAGCCTTTTCGTTTTTGTTTTCCCTTCTTCATGCCTTGCTTGCTTATTCCATGTCTTCTTGCATCTTTCTTCATTCGTCGATCAACAAGAACTTTCCCCTTGCCAACCTTCACTTGAACACCCTTTTTTGCCACTACGTATTCCTTCCCTGGCGTTTTAAGTGTTGCTTTCTTGTATAGCTGTTCAATCATTCTACTCTTTGATCGATCAGATATATCTGCTTGGTCTGATATCGAGTTAGCCTGCTTCCGAACCTTCTCCAGCTTTCTCTGAGCAACCCTTTTCTTCCGTGCTTTGGCTTCTGCTACCTTCTTTGCAGGACGAGCGTTGATTGCTTTAAACTGAGTTTTCATTGCAGCAACCTCCTCTTTCGTCACAGGCTTTATTGGTTGTCGATGCCTCTTCTCCTCATCAATGAACCACTTTGGCAGCCCCTCATCGTGGAACATATACTTGTTGTAACCATCATCCATCATTAATTCTCTCTGCCTTTTCAAAGTCATTTTCTTTCCTGCACACAAAATTGCAGCCTTTCCGTTAATATTATCACCTGATTCATCTGACTCATCAGACGAAGAATCACTTGAATCTGAAGATGGTGCAGGAACAATCTCAAAATCTTCTGATGTCTCCGATGCTGGTACTTGGAGCGAACCACCCATTTTTTTCTTTGTCAAACCTAGAATTTCTACCGGCATTTGATCACCTGACTGTGTCTTAGATTTCAGTTCCCTTTCCCCTACTCGATCTATTAGCATCTCATCTTCTCTGTCATACTTGTCCAACACATCTTGCTCTTCTTTCTCAACAAAAACATCTTGAGAAAACCACGTTTTGACAACCTCCCCTTGAGATGGAGCGGTTACGGTTTCTAGAGGTATGATTAGAGGATTCACTTGATCCTCTCCCTTATCACTATCAGAGTCTATAGCAGAATGAGTCATACCATCTTCATCACAATCCTGAACATAACAATTCTCAGTTATAGAGAAAGAGAAAAAGTGAAACAAAGATACACTACATCTAGTTTTTTGGGGTCAATTTTGAGCAAAATCCAAACATTAGACAGGCTGATTCGGTTTTTTGCCCAAATTTTGACCCATCAATGCATATATTTTCATTCTAGCCTGAGTTAAAAATTACTCTACCTCCAAGAGTTCACCATCATCCAAGTAGGATATTTTGGATCGCTTCGTTTTTCTTTCCACTCGAGCCATATACCTTTTGTTGCGGTCCTCAAGGTCATCAAGCAACCTCGCTATTTCATCGTCACGTCTGAAAATTTAAATGAACAAGTTCCAATAGTATTATACAATCAAATCACCATTTTCAGAAACAGATCCAGAAAAAGAGTCAGGTTACCTTCTGCACTCTTCTTCAGAGTCCCCATCGTTAGATGCATTCTCTGAGGATTCCAGGTCATTTTCATCATCTTCACTAGCACTTTCATCATCATATTCATTCTCCTGAATAGCTACTACATCTCTCTTGCCCTGATGTATAAGGCCAGACACTCGGCTTAACAGCAAGTAGAAATTTAAAAAGAAAAAGATGAAAATGAATGATATCTAGTATGTGTTAGACCACAACTGAATGCAAAATAAGGAATAATAAACGAGGAAAAGTGCTAACATGTAAAAGTAGATCTACCCTCCCATTGGGATCTAATGTATCTACACTATGAACGATTTAGCGTTCTGTTTAGGTTCTCAAAGGTGGTAAGGAGGAAAAATGAACCAACAAAACAAAGTTTTCAAGGAATGGATACTCCAAACTCATTCCCTCTTGACTAAAGAGATGTATGTCTTTTGATGCATCTTTTTACGGCAACATGTAAAGCAATAATTACAAAACTAAAAACTTAAAATCCAATACAAACATTATGACATAAATACGACAAGAGGAAAGTTTTTTGGGACAGAAAAGACCAAAAATTTTTAATCAGGAAATTAATCTGTATTTTTCTTATACACAGGAGCAGTTCGCTGAAGGAACAACTGAATTCATAGTGGCAACTTCAAGGAAAAATGCTTTCTTTATCTAATACGGGCTGCATTTACTATGAAGTAACAAAGTAAGCAAGAATGAATTGGCATACCTTGAACAATGTTAGAGAAAACAGATTCTGATCAACATAAATCTGACTGCAACCCCAACACCTTGCGTGCTTTGTCCTGCAATTTAAATAAGGTAAGCTAATGATAACAACAGTAAGGAATATAATTTCAACGGTTCAAGTTCTACATTTTCAAGAGGAAAACCAAAAGATACAGATGAGACGATGCATATCAGATACAAAAATAAACCAAGTTCAAGTTGTAGCACCTAATATACAGAATATTGATTTAGAAAAGCAGAATAATATTGGACTCTCACGTCTGTTTCTTAATTACAGCTGCTAGAAGCCTTGGAAAACAAATTATTTGCATTGGAGAAAATGGGCTTGCATAGAGTACAAAACCAGAAAAACTCATAGCTAATCAAGGCCTAGCTGATTGATCGATCAAACCCCAGCCAACAAGCTAGCAGTATTGTATGTAAAAGAGCTTGGAATAGGTTTCTTTACGAGTGTCCAGATACCACCATTTTCCTCTGATAAACAAACAATCAGGATACAAATTACAGCTGGTCTGCTAAACTCCAAAGTGCTTGTTGGTCTACGATTTGATAGATAAAATACACTGACAATGTATTGCAGACCAAATCATTCAAAAATAACATATAAGTTGAATTTGTTGCTCAGCAGCACAGGTTTATCCTGTGGTTAGCGTACAGAGAAGATTATTGATTAAGGAAAGGCACGCTAAAATATATATCCCAGTTGAAGATGGTACCTGTTGTTTATGTGATAGACAACCAATAGAAACTACAGTGCACCTATTCAGTAAATGTGATTGGTTCAAGCTAGTAAGCTCAAAGCTACTGACATGGGCTGATGTACAAATACAAGCAGGTGAAGTTAAGCAAGTGCTGGAAAGTATCAAAGCTAAGCACTGGAAACAATTCAAGAAAGAGGTAGTGGCTGCTATATGGGGAGCTGTTATATATCATACTTGAGAGCTCGGAACTGGAAATTTTTAAGCATACAAATGTACAGACTGATATAGTGATAGTCGGATCAAGAAGGAAATCGTAAGGAGATTGAACCTCCTTAAGTTGTCTAGACAAGCTCGTAGTTGTCGTGGATTGATAAGGACTGACATCTCTATCCTTTGCACCCTTCCCTGGAAGATAGTATTGGTTGTTAGGTGCTCTTTAGTTTGTATTTATGTTTTGTTGGTTATGGTAAGTGTTCGCAGTTTACACATTCCCCCCCCCCCCCCCCAAAAAAAAGCAGAATTTGCAACAGTTCATTTGTTTCTCTCTCTCTCTGTGATTTTCCTAAACTCAACTATCACATTTCAAGCATCACACAATGACTTACGCTACCCATTCTGAACTTTTGAGTAAGAAAAAGGATATAATGCAGAAATTGGAAAAGAGATCGGTAAAGGACATGCACTAACCTTGGCTTGTCTTTTTGCAAGAAGCCGTTTTGCTCTTTTCTTCTTTGCCAGTTCAGTATCCTTCAACTCCTCCATTTCTTTTACGAGTCTTTTATCTTCATCCTCCTTGCTCTCACACTCAACTACTGCTTTTGGATTACTAGTTGTCTCTGAAGGAGACAGAGCTTTCCTCATAAGCTTACGCCACCTACAAGGCAAATGTTATTCATGCAAAACTGATAAGAAAGTGGACATTTTATAGGTTGTGTCCCTTTTATAGAACAGTAACAATGTAAACGGATAAGATTCCATTAACAGGTCTAAGACATGCTTTTCAAATGTGAACATCAAAATCTAAGAAGTTTCTTGATCCATACTTTGAAAGATGTTTGAGGTCTTGCTCCCCAAGAACACACAAGTCCTCACATAGTGTTCTAACCTGGACCACAAGCATCAAACTGTAAGGCAACAAATAGAATAAAGATTTCAAAGGATGTTTCGGACAAATTCAAAGAGCCAACATTGATCAGAGTTATATCTCTTCTGTCGTCAAAGGATGATCTCTCATTGGCAAAGAAGCAGGATCATCAAACGCTATTGAAGTAACTGAGCCAAGGCTCTTGTTATCAGACCACACAAAATCAGCAGCGGAGCAGACCTTCCTTAAGAGTGTCTCCCCATCTTCATACCTGCAATATCGGTTTTAGTTAGATACAAAATAGATATAGAAGCATACACTCACGTAAATGCAAATAGGGTAACAAGAAGAAAATAATTAGGATTACGCGTTTATAGAAAACCATCAAATCAAAGTGCTTGGATACAAAAAAGGGCAGCCCGGTGCACTAAAGCTACCGCTATGCGCGGTGTCCGGGGAAGGGCCCCACCGCAAGGGTGTATCGTACGCAGCCTTACCTTGCATTTCTGCAAGAGGCTGTTTCCAAGGCTTGAACCCGTGACCTCCTGGTCACATGACAGCAACTTTACCAGTTACTACAAGAAAACCAAATAAAAGGAATCATTTAACTGTGACAAAAGATAGGGTATGTCCTCCGAAACAAGATGATAACACCGCCGCATCATCAACTCTGTCTGGGTTTTAAGGCATCCTAGAAGTCTAAGCACGAAGAACCTTGGTGGCCAATTGGAAGTCTTTCTCACGGACTAAGGTCAATGTGCATAAGCATAAAATACATTCTAGACAGAGGATTTACCCATCACGGTGTCTCTTCTGCTTTGTCCCTCTTAGTACATCGACCACCTATTTAAACATACACACTGCCAGTACATTTTTCTTTTGATAACATACAAGATGGTATTTTTCACAAGTGCAAATAATAAAAGAGAGAGAGGGGAATGGTAGGGGGTTAGATAGAAAAAACTGAAATGCAAAATTCTAGTACCTTAGGAGGTTCTTTACCCCTTTGAAAGAGGTGCTTTATATCAAGAAGGCGAGGGTCAATCTTAGCAGGGGCCTTATATTTCAGACCAATAAGATATATTTCTGCAGATTCTGTACGACTTGCCAAAGGTTTTTCCACCTCAACCTTCTCAAAAAGCTGGAAAACAAATGCAAAGGTGATGATTCATTTGAACCATATATAACCCTGAAAGTGGAATTAACCATTGAAATGAAGGAAAATACCTGTCTTAGACAGTAAAGAACAGCATTATAGTCTTGAGATCTGAAAACCTGAAATCAGACAGCAGATCAGAATGCAAGACAACTTAGGTTCCAATTAGGCCAGTAACAAGTTTGCAGCTGGAGAACTGGATAGTAGTGGGTGAATTCACATATGTGATTCTTTTAGGTATAACAAAAACTTGGGTAAAATCAGAATGATACCATTACAATTTGCAAATATTAAATGTTTCCAGTTATCCCACCTAACACCAAGAAGAAAACACACAGGACAGAACAAAAGAAGTGAACCTTAGCAAACTATTGAACTGGTTTTGATAAGTAAATTACCAGTAGAAACAATGCCTGAGCTAGATACCTCGATTAACTCAAACAGGCCTTCATGTTCAGTCAAGAAGTCATATATTTTCCTCTCATAAGAGCTATGAAAAGAATGGTGGATTTCTAAGATATTGTGTCTCTTCTGCAATTGAAACTTGAGACTTAGACCTTAATTTGTAAAAATGAGAAAAATTATTGGTTACACAAATGTGAGTTTTATGAGGGACTGGAAGGGAAAGGTATAAAGGGAATCCTGAACTCATGAAATCAGTAATTGTAATTTATAAATCTGCATTGTTTCAACCTTGATTACGAAACTGGGATTTGATAGATCGGTTTGGTAAGTGATCCTTTTTTGAAATTGAAATTGAAACTCTTGTATAATGATGCCATCCTAGCACATATATCCAAATTTTTGAAGGAGAAGGTAAAAGTGAGGTGTTTACTTCCAGTCACGAATTGTATGCCTCAAGCGCTGAGGCAAAAGCCTGGTGTGTATCAATACTTTTCACTTTGAAGTTGAAAAACATTTGTCAAACAACAACTAAAGAGGAAAGTCAGAATGAAGTCGAAAAATAAGATAAAAGAAGCAAAAAAGAAAGAAATTGAATACCAAAAAGAGTAAAATGAACAAAGAGAAGACTTTGTCTATACTCATTGACAACACTGGCTTTATGTTTAGACAGAATCATGGTAGAAAAGTTTGGTTAAGTCACAGAGGACAAGTTCATGGACCATATGACATACTTCATTAGATGTTCCTTAAAGATCTCACAATAATACTATAAATATTCATTGGTCTTGAAGCAGAATCTACATCAAACCAAATTGAATGAACATGTTGGAATACTTTGGCACAATATTATGAATAACAAATTTGCTTGGGAAGGGATGTCCAGTTACAGTCCACATTAAAAGCTTGTTTTATACTTTTTGTTTATACAAAATCGCGATATCCACGCTGGGATTAGTTACAAGTCAAAATTGATATAAACTTAATATACTTACTTGTGGTTTCTTGATCTATGTTGCTATCTATATTAATTAAGTTTTGTTTTAACCGACTTGCTGCGACAATGCTTGACAAAACAGAACTTGTAAGTTATTGAGTTGGGGGTTTTGGTTCATGGTTAACTATATTATAACAAGGGAAAATGAAAGCTAATCCTGGACATGATTATGCTTTCAGGTTGCCCACACATCCCAAAATAAACATACAGATTACATTATAAAGCTTCCCTCCATCCATCCCAAAATAATACAGCACAACACACACATATGTATAAACAGAAGCAGAACAATACTGAGTAACAAACTAGACTACAAGTTTCCCTCCTTTCCACCAACCACACAAGAAAAAAGACTAACAACAGATATTTATTTGCCAAATAAGATCAAGAAAGTTTCAAAGAAACAGTAAATCAAATTTTGATGACAAAATGATATTAAAAAATAGTTAAAACCTGCTGAAGAACTAAAGAAAGATTCAACTGGATAAATAGCTTCCATCCTCCCCACCAACCAAACGAGAATAGACAAGCAACAGATATAAATATACTATTACATAATTCATAGTATTATCTTGTTGTAGTACTGTTTTGTTGTTACCTGTTGCTTTTGTTACTAGCTATTGTCTCTTATACTTCCATTACATCTTTTTCTAGACTGTTTTTGTCTTGAGCCGAGGGTCTATAGGGTCGATTTGAGGTAAAGTTTGCTACACTCTACCTCACCTAGAATCCATTTTGTGGACTTCACCGGTATGTTGTTGTTGTATATATTACTGCTCATACTAAGGGGTTGTTTGATATGCAAACTAAACTATCTTGAAATTATTTATATCATCAACCAAAACCATACAAATTTTATCCAACGATTAACACCTTGTCCTGCTTACAAAACGACCCCAATTAAGTAGCTAACTAAAAAGAAAGCAAGCATCTTAGTAACATAATTTGTATAAAACTACTAATATTAAGGGGCCGTTTGGTGCGTGAACTAAATTAGCTTGAGATTATTTAAACCGTCAACCAAACTACACATACCTTAGTAACAAAAGTGCCTTTAGGAGCCAAAAATTCAACAGCAAGCTTAACAGAATCAATCACCAAAGCATTCTGCATAGTAGCCTCCATAGCCCATGCACCACCAATATTCGGGGAACCATCGTGTAATATCAAATCAAAACCATTAACACCATTTTCATGCATGATCCTTTTAATCATAGATTTGCATTTGGAACTTGTAATATCTTCTTGTACAGCAATTGCACCATATATAGGATTGATATGAACTTTATCTACACCCAAACAAGATTACCAACGGGTGTTTTACTGACAGCAACTTGCATCCAACCGCCCGGTGCGGCACAAAGATCGAGGACAGATTGTGACGATTGAAGGAAGGAGAATTTTGTGTTCAATTGGATGAGTTTGAATGCTGCACGTGAACGGTAATGGCATTCTCTTGCTAAGTGGTAATACTTGTCAAGACGATGTTTTCCTTTCACCTTTCCCATTACTGGGACGCGTTACACTGTCTGGGAACGGTTTGGCGATTTTTTTGGAATTTCCGATGAGCTTCGACAGGTCGCCTGACGATGTTTTGGTCGCTGTTTTGATGTTTTCGGTCGACTTCCGGTGGTAACGGCAACACGCAATGATTGGGGTGTTCTCCGGTCGATGATTCCGGCGATTATGTCGCCGGAAAACTGAAGCAAGGACCGTTTTCCCTCTCTCTCCTCTCTCTCTCTCGCGTTCACAATCAATTCTCCCTCAATTCACTGTTTTTCCTAAATTTAGGGAGATAATTAATGAGAGAATATTTCATTAACAAATACTAAAGTGATCTCTTATGTTTCAGTAAGTCGAGAGTGATCCTTAAATAACATAAATATAGACCTTTAACTTATCGACCCTTATAATATAATTATAAAAATCTCAATTAATTATATATTTTTATTTGAATATATCGAGAGCTAATTATTTTCCAAAATCAAATTTTTTCGTAATTATACAAATGTCAAAATTTTCTATAACTAAGTTTCAAATCGTCGGAATTTATGTTATTATATTTTTGAACGGTTTTATACCTTGTTTTTTGGCCAAGTTTTGAAAATCTTTTTCTTTTGAAAAAAAAGGAAATCTTTTAAGAAAAATATTTTGGGTCAGAAAAAATTGTTCTAAATGATAATTATTATTTATGGTTTTTTAAAAAAGTATCTTTTGGAGAAAAACTATATTTTTTTCTTTCTTAAAATAGCTTATGCTACTCTCCAAACCAATTGTTTACTCTCAAAAGTTTGGCTATATATCTCGCTTTTTAAAATTAATCTTTTTTAGAAAAAGAATATAATAAACTTTGACCTTTTAATGTTTTTTGGTTAATATTAATTTTTAAAATTTGAAAAAAAAACAAACAAATTGTTAGATTTAATATAAATAGAAAAAGAAAATTAACTACTATGAACTTTAAATATGGAAATGCAATTATTGTAGCTTAGTTTAATTATTTTAATCTAGAATTGGAGCATGGTGTAGTTTTTTTGGGTACAATTTTTGTTACTATTTTTATCCATTTTTGTTATCTATTGCATATTTTCATGTTAAGATTCTTTGAATATTTGACGGTAATTTATTGATTTTCATGGATAAAAATAAAATAATTTCAGATAATAAAATATGATAATATTGAGACATAGGATGAAAATATGAAGATCAATGACAAGCGAAAGATGTAAAATTTGACTATGTATATTTTTTTTAAAAAAAGAATGTTAAGTGATATTCACTCTCCGATGTCTTCAAATAGTAATTAAGCAAATAATACAACTTGTTATTTAAGTTGCTCTCAGTTTTCTTATTTCAATAGATGAAAAAAAGCATCATTTATTTATTAAAGAATTATGAGGATCAATATTTTTTAAAAAGGAGTTTGCAAATCCCCTAAGACAGGTATGGGATTGATTTGCCTTACCATCACATTGTCGAGCTCGTCGTGCGATTTACATCTCTTTTTATGGTTTGCGAGCTATTGCATAGAGTAGATTTAACCAAAGCACACTCAAAGAATACCGACGACTAGTTTCCTCAAGGTTAATAAAAAGAATGTTGTGAAGTTATTCATGTATTATAGCAGGTCCACAGAGAAAATCCTCAACAAGATAAATGATGGAACTGTTGAATAATATGGAGTGTTATCTAATGATTGATTCCAATATCTTTGTGACTCATCAGTAAGGGCAGTAGATCTTAAGTAATAAAACAGGATTCAATTTCAAAATTGTTAAAATGAGATGACTGAAATTATATTGCTATAAGTGCTTTCTCTATTCCTGAGCTTCCAAAACTTCATAGTTTCATGTTTGTTGGCACCATATCAAACAATCAATGTCGCGTTTGCCCCGCCTACATGCTCATGGAACAATATGATCATCAATATTTTGTTCCAATTAGTATGCACATCAACACTTTCCTGGAGAGTAGCTTGTCGTTACAAATCAATATCGCACCTCGATATGCTTTTAGGAGACCTGACATAGAGGAGCTGATCTTTCTGTATAATCCCACCAATCAAGTTCATCGTCCTACTTGTCATAAATCTCAACCAGAGGTTGGCGAGTACGGCAGTGTGAAGTTAAATAGTAGGACTAGATTAAGATAAGCTCCTCTACGCAGGTCTTCCGAAAGATAGTAGCTTGTGGTTGCATGCCAATATCGCCACACTAGTTGCTACCTTGCACACTGTGGGATAGGTTACTTATGGTGTATAGTTGAAACCACCCTGTCAGCAACGCTCTTGAACAGAAGGATTGGTGCCAACATGAATGAAAGTTGACTCTCAAACATATAAAATTGTAGCTCAATACTTCTAAAAGAAACAATCCTTTCTTTACACCAGACTTGTCTGATAGAAATGCTATCACTATGGATGAGGAGTATCAAAATTTTGAGATGTTCCAGAGAGGAAAACATTGAAAATAAGTATAACAGTAGGTGGAGGGGCGAGGGAGTTCGCATGAGCTGCCTAAGGGTTTGAAATGCGGAGGTGGGGAAACTACATCGACAAATGATTTTATAAACATATACCTTCATGGGGGTCACACTGTATATTGATACGCCAGTAATAGGAGTCGAGCTCCGATTTTCAGCAGTGTAAAAGGCAAGAGAACTCTCTCCTGGCTATACTCTTTTACCTGAATCACAAAATAAGGAGAATGACATCAAGTGGAGCATAGAAAGCATGCTAAACCATTTGTCGTCAACCAACTTTATATATGAACATAGCGCATGCGTACAACAGAAAAGGCACCTCATGTGGTGTTGAAAGTTCGATAGACCAGATGTTTGGTCCTGCATGTGCAAGTTGGGTCCAACTTCTTCCATCCAAACAGATCAAAATGTTTCTGATTTAGGCTAGCTTGTTGTTGTTAAGATTATTTTTTTGGTTGATAATGGCAACAAGTTTGTTGACAGATCAGAAGAACATTCTTTTGATTTTCTTTACAGGAAATACGGAAGAACAAAACCAACTGTATAAACTAGAATGCATCCATAAATAATAAGAACAAGATGAAGAACAACGTGACTAAGCATACCTGCAGCCAAGTAGACAGGTTTAACCAAATTGCCATCATAATTATCTGTTAAGACATTGTCAAAACCGGTCATTAAAATCTGAAGCCCAAGCACTTGGCTTTTATCGGAGTGGAGGCACCACCTTAAATTTAGACATCCAACCTTAAAGCTCAAGGTGCGATCCACCAGATTTAGCTCGCGAAATGCCAACAAATGCAGGTGTATCATGATGTATATAATAGTACATCAGTAACTACACAAATATGTAACAGATTCAAATGCATTTTTGTTCACTTTCCATAGCCAAAGCAGAAATGCAGTACAGAACAACCCATTTGATTACCAGCTGAAATCATTTTGCAGGCAATGACTCTCTCTCCATACAGAGAGTTGTTCAGCAGCGTACATATACAAAACGAAGGAGAATTGGAAATTTTGAGGGGAAATACAATGCCTTCACAACTATAAAGGGAATAGTTCCATCTGCTTGCTTGGCTGAAATGCCCTTTTGTTAATAGATCTGTATGAAAAAGCAAACTTGGAACATTTTAAATGTCCACTATAGCCACTAAAACAAATTGGACCTCTTCGGTGATGATAAATTCTGAATGCGTAGTTAGCAACACAATAATTTTCACCACCGTATATCATGTTATGAAAACAAGGGGGAACTAGACCTTAGCCCTGATATACAAACACACGCAAAAACAGAATGTCTAACATAAAGCATTGCACATTCTCAAAAGCTACAAAGACCTACACATCTAGCTAACAAAAAAATTGGCTTTGTCATATCGTAAGTCATATGCTAGGCATTTGTCTTTTGCCCAACAAATATGGGCCAAGTGCTCCATTAGGCACCTGATTCATGTTATGCACAATGAAAAGGAGTATCTATAGAAGTCGGAAACCATATTTGCTTCCCTGTAGCAGTGCTTGAATGTCACCTCTCTATGTGTAGTCAATAAAATGATATCTTCAATAAACGGCCTGAGGACTAGATTGCTGGTGCTGTTCTTATTTACCATATCAGTCACCATCATAGAATCAAGCTCAACGGTGCACTAACGAGGTTAACTATTGGGTAGTTAATAGCTTGAGAGGTGATTCAATTATTCCATAAGACAGAAAGGTTACTCTTAAGGTTTGCGATAATGAGTGAGATTGAAATTTGCTTCTTAATAGATTCATAGAAATTATAAAGAAGGCACTTCGTATATTTACCTTGAACACTTGTTATATTAAACTAGTACAGATTCCTGAAACTCAACTATTGAGCAGTCTACTACATAGAAACGACAAATACAATAGACTTAACATAGACGGATGGAAAATCATACTTTCAACAATACTAAACACAATATCCCACAGCGGAGCATGAAAATAAGTAGACACCAGAAACATCATTATTCATTACCACTCGACGCAACTCTAGACACTAAAGAAAATCATAAGCTCGGTTTCCATAAGGATGGACACACTGAATCACAACGTTGCAGGTTGGACCCCCTCGTATCGGCGATCTCTTCATGCCATGTCTCCCATCAACAGGTTGAGATAACAATAAATGTGCAAGGTGTGTTGACACACCCGTGTAATCACAAACTACTCCCATACAACTTCATCCATCTTCATCTCTTCTTCAAGAGGTGTTTCAGAGATGATACAACTATTCTCTTCAAGCCATTTTGGGATATTCCAATTGGTCCGTGATCATATAGCAATTGTTTCCAAGTTTTTGGTATTTGCTGGCATGGCTATATAAAGAGCTACTTGGTTATTATGTTATCCATGCACTGCTACATCATATCTTTTATTGTCTTCCTTGCATTTCATCAATACCCAAATGGCTAATCATGGTATGTTTCCCTTCTTTCAGCTCATTGTAGTCTAGAGCTGCAAGATTTGTAATAGGATTTTCCATTTAGCAGACTACCAACCAAACTCTACCAATAACTGCCTTCAGCCATCACCTTAATTAAAGGCTGTTATGGACACCCCGCATATAAACACTGTTATTTTGAATGGATAACTCAAGCAGAACAAGAATGATACGCTGCTCGTCAACATCATATTGAGACCGTTGTCGAACCCCACAACTTGACACCTCATCTTGTTGAGGGTTCAAGTTGTTGGGTTCGATAACTGTCTCAACAAGATGTTGACGAGCAGCATGGCATTCTTGTTCTGCTTGAGTCATAAACAGTGTTTATGTGTAAGATGTCCATAACAGCCTTTAATGACGGTAATGACCTTTGGACAGTTATTGATGGAGTCTGAAATGTAGTCTGCTAAACGGAAATTCCTATTACAAGATCTTTCAGCTCTTGCCTACAATGCGCGAAAGAAGGGGAACACAACATGATTAGTCATTTGGGGTATTGATGAAATGAAAAGAAGATAATAAAAGAGCTGATGATGTAGTAGAGCATGGAAACACAATAACCAATTGTAGCCAGCCCTTTATATAGTACTCCACCAGCCATGCATGCAAATATGCAAATACCAATTGTCTTTCAAACAATTGCTATATGATCACGGGCCAAATGGAATCTCCCAAAATGGCTTGAAAACAATAGCTGTATCATCTCTGAAACACATTCTCTTCAACAAGGAAAGAAAGAAAACAAATGATACAAGTACGACCACGAGGATGGACGTGAATGAGTGCGTAATGAATTCGCACAAGTGAAGTGTAAAAGAGGGCCTAAACACACCAAAATCAGCCCACTTCTTGCACTTGATGGGCACCTCACCCTTGAGGGGTATTATGGACATTTCACACTATTTTTGTAATATCTATAAATAGAACCTTTTAGGGTTCATTCATTAGACTTTGATGATAATGAATGTTGTATAACATTGAAAGACAAGTGCTCTCTCCTTGAGGCACAAATCCGAAACTTGTAACTAGGGTGATACTAGGATGGAATCACTAGTGTTGCATTCTTGCTTAGAACGTTGGGTGCTAGAGGAGGTTGAGGTGCTCACCGAAGAGAGTAGGTGTTCCTATTATCATTGTATTAAGGGTCTAGGTGCTTGAATACACTTAGGTTCTTAGTTCATGAGATAGTGTATGTCACTCTATCTATCCTTTCTATTCTTGCAATCTTGTAATATTCTTGCAATCTTGTAATGTTTGTATCTCGTATTGTACCCGTTTGTGTTGTTGTTATTCCCATTGTTAAGTTCATCTTGTTCTTCATATTCTTGTTGTTAATCATAGTTTGGGTTGGCTGATTTGGTGTTGAAAACACCCCTTTCTATCTCGTTATTGTCTAGTTGCAGCGAATCCGAGAGAGATCTCCATTTAGTCCACGGCTTGTTGTGATTTGTGGACTGTTTAGAGTGCGTTTCGTGTTTCCATTGTCATTCTCGTATCAGCAAAGTACAGTCACAAGGGATGAGGAATCGTATTCCTTTTGTTTTGTGTCTTTCTACAGGTGATTGCTTAAATGAACGAGTGAAAGGGAAATATACGTTATATCTTACTTTTTTTTTTTTTTTTTTTTGCTAGTGTTCGATATTTGTTTTGGGGCTCCCAAAAAATTCCACTAAAAGGCATAAAAGAGTTCTTTTTTCGTGTAACTCGATTTTCCAGTTTGATGTGAATGCAGTTTGGTTTTGTTCATCCCGTCTCATTGAACATAGATTTACTTATTTTCATATGTTTTTAGTTATAATCCTTCTTTTCTAGACTATTTTATCTTAAGTTGTAGTTTATAAAAAAAAAATTCTCTATCTTAACTCGTGATATAAACTGCGTACATTTATCCTCCTAGAACCACTTTGTGTAAATATATTAGGTATGTCGTTGTTGCAATAATAATCCTTATTACAACAACAACATACCCACCTAGAACCACTGTGTAAATATATTGGGTATATCGTCGTTGCAATAATAGTCCTTATTACAACAACATACCTAGTATATTCCCACCAAGTGGGGTATAATCCTTAATAATGATCCTTATTAATTTGTCTAAATAGTGCACTTTTAAGAGAAAATTTGGTGTATCTTGAGAGATCTGGTAGGTATTTGGTTTTGGATAATAGACTAAAAACGTACTAATCTTTGATATTTTGTTCCCGTAAAAAAAAGTCTTGCAATTGCCAATAAAACAACCGTTAAAACATTTAAATGGCTTAAAGTAAATGGTTAAAAATGAGGTTACAAACAAGAAGGTTGAATCAAATATTGTTAACAAGTTTGACACTGAATGAAATGAGAAGTACCATAACAGATATAAAAGGCAGCCCGTGCACCAAAACTCCAGTTATGCACTAAGTCCAAAGAAGGCCGTACCACAAAGGTCGATTATACGTAGCCTTGCATTTCTACTAGATACTGTTTTCACGGCTTAAACCCATGACCTAGTCACATGGTATCAACTTTATCAATTACTCCAAGGCTCCTCTTCTAACATGACATAAACAAAGAAACAACCGCATTGGTATCTTGAGAAAGTAGAAGATAAAGAGGTATTCTTGTTGATTTTCCTGGTTCAGATGGTATATTCTTGATGAACTGTGAATTGTGATGAATAATAAGATTGACAAGAAAATAAGTATAGCACATAACAAGGGAAGTAGGTAAGTTTATCATCTAACACAAACAGAAACACCTGCTGTAGCCATTCATATTTTTCTGTTCTCTTTCAAATTATTGTATTAGGATGATACATGTTTTCTTTGGTTCAGTAATAACACAAACTACAGGTGAAACAATGTTTTCACTGTTCTTTCCCTTAGTCAGCCATGAAAATGAAGTTATTTCTGTAGTAATTACATCTCCGGTGGTGACTAACGAAGCAAAAAGGGCAGCCCTCACTGTTCTTTCCCTTAGTCAGCCATGAAAATGAAGTTATTTCTGTAGTAATTACATCTCCGGTGGTGACTACGCCCAGGTACGGAAGCAAAAAGGGCAGCCCAGTGCATTAAAGCTCCCGCTATGTGCAGGTCCAGGAGAGGGCCAAAAGGTACGGAAGCAACACAGCTTCTTTATTTGTCCGAGACCTTAAAGAATGTGTAGGATAGGATCAAATTGTTGATGCCATCCATTTTGGGATCCGTTTCAAACTCGGGATCAATGTAAAAGAAGACCTACAAATGCAAGTTGATTACTGGGTCATTGGCAGAAAAACAGAAATGAATGTAACAATCTTCAGGCAAATAAAGTTGATGAGCTACTTACAGGCATGTCAATCTGCTCCCCAGGAAGCAATCGCTGTTCCTCGAAGCAAAAACATTGTATTTTATTGAAATACACAGCAGCCTGATGAGACAGATTTTGTTTCCCATTAAAAAGATGTAAATGGCTCATATTGATACCTAATACTGCACCTACGGATCGAAAAACAATACTTCCCTGCACCTTGTAGCACTAAGGAAAACCAAACAAGCTCTTATGCTAGCGGAGATACATTTTGCATGCAATGTGAGAACATTGGTGGGAGATACAAAGAAGTTCCCATAACCGCAGGTTCACATCAAGGATCAGCATCAGTTTACCCTAATCATCAATGAGCTAACACACAATACAAGATAGAGGTAATATTGTGTTAATTGACGCAACCAATGAGGGTGTCAACCAAAAGATGGAAGTGTGAAGAATCATTCTACAGGGTAAGGGATTTAAGAAAAGCAAAAGACTGACTGCACTATGAGTTTAGTCAAAATAAGAAGAGCGAACTTGATGTGAGATTAGACAGGGTTGTGGTGCTTTAATGTTGTTTATAGATATCTAGGTGAGATGGTCCAGGAAAATGGTATGGTTGAAATGAAGAAGGGCTATCAAAGTTTTATATGATAGTGAGATGCCTACTCAAAGAAAAGGTAAGTTTTATGGAACAGCTATAAGACTAGCAATGTTAGCCACCAAAGTCCAACACAACCACAAGTTAAATGTGCGGTCATATAAGACTATAAAAGATTAAAAATAACATTCAGTAGAGGGTACAAGTAGCACATATCAAGGATAATATGAGAGGAAGTCATTTGAGATGGTTTGACCATGTCATGCATCGACCACTAGGTGCACTAATTTGTAATTGTGCAACCATGATGAGCGTATGCGTTAAAAGGGGACGAGATAGACCTAAAATTACATGGAAGAAAGTTTTTGTAGAAGTACAGATAATCTATGTTGCTTGGACTCTTCAAAAATGCCAGTGGATGCATGTCGGATTCACCAAAAGTAGTGTATTTTTGGAGAACCCGGCACGGGTGTGGCATCAAAAGTGAAGAGTCCGCGCAACTTAGCAGATAATTTCTTGGAATCCATGATGACTAATGAAAAATAGAGAACAATGTAAGAAAAAGATCAATGTTAAGTGGTACCGATTAGTTGGGAATATGTTTTAGTCTTGTTAATACATTTACTTTAAGTCATGTACCTCCTAGAAGTCTTTTAGTCTGTAAGAGAAGATACAGAAGACTTCTAGTACTTTTAATTATTACTTTGAATAATATTGATAAATTTCACCGTTGTATTTCACTCAATGAGTTGATGGTTAAATTATCAAAATAAAAAAATACAGAAAAATCAATGACACAGCATTCCTCCTTTGGAGTGCAACCACTACCAAGAGACTTTCAACCAAAGAAGGTGATATAATGAAACAAAAACCTAGACCAAAGATTAGATAGGAGAAGGGGAAAAGGCATAAAGTGGTACTTTGCGGGAATTCTATTACCCCCTGAACTACTTCAAAGTGAAATAAGTACGACCCTAAGTGCTAATGTGGCATAAATAAGCAGATAATGGTTCACACACACTTTTCATGCCATGAGAGCGGCTAAAGGTGGTAGCTATTCCACTTCATAAAAGTCTAAGAGGTATAATACCCTTCCCACAAATGCGAGACAAGTTCCGAGGGATACTTGTGCCTTTCCTTTGAAAAAAAACACAAGCACCTTAATGATCAAGGTCTTTTGTCATATAATAAATCTACAAGGAAGTTCAAGAGTACAATGATGAGAAACTTTCTAGCAGAAGTAGAGAATTAAAGTTCACATTAATCACTTCCGCTTTTTGGGCCACTAGGAGGAGATGAAAATATCTCTTCAAGGAACAAATCACTTTCAGATCAACATCTCTTACTTGTCTCTGGTAACTGTAAGAAAAATAAGTTGAACCAACGTTCCTAGGCGCTACAAGAACTGCATTCTCAGTTAAAGGAATTTCAGGAAGTAATGGGCACAGCATGATTATAAGTAGAAATTAATGTTTCAAAACTTACTAGAGCCTTGTCTGTTTAGAATTTATGCCTATTGTTAGTAATGTGTCAGTTTAACGACTAAGCATGGCTCTACTAGGGTGACTATGCTATGATTCCTATGAAATTGAAGGCACGTTGCCATTTTAGTTGTCACTTTATGCTGATCTATAATGTATTTTGAGCAAAGGGACAGGACTACAAAATATAACTGTCAGTAGAAGATAGATGACCTATGCAGAGTCTCAAAGAACAAAGTAACATGGGATCTCATCCTTCACTTCCTTCCTTTAAAGAGAACGGTTAAGTTACATATGGTATAGTTGAAACCTTCATGTTGACTACGCTCCTGAACAGAGGGTGTGCTGCCATATTGGAGCCAACATCAATGGAAGTTGACTCTCAAACATATCATAATGTAGCTCAATACTTCTGAAAGAAAAAATCCTCTGTTTATGACCTATACTTCGCTTGTAATAGACTCGGAAATAGAAGACCTTTCTAATAGAAATAATATAACAATTATGAGGAGTATCTACAGTTTTGAGATATTACATAAGAGGAAAACATTGAAAACATGATAACAGTTTGAGGGACTAGGGAGATCTGTCATAAAGTCACATAAGTTGCCTAAAGGTTGTATTGGATGATTGAGAACTATGAGGGGATGTGGACAAACTACATTCACAACTGATTTTATAAGCATATACCTTCATGGGGGTTACATTGTATGTTGATACACCAGTAATAGGGGTCGAGCTTCGATTTTCAGCAGTGTAAAAGGCAAGAGCACTCTCTCCTGGTTTTACTCTTACCTGAATCACAAATAAGGAGAATGACATCAAGTGGAATATAGGAAGCATGCTAAACCGTTAATACGTTCACTAACTATGTACGAATAAAAGACATGCCTATAACAGAAAAGGCACCTCACGCTGTGTGGGAGTGAACTTCCAAGGCATCCCATCTGCTACATCAGCATTGAATTGTACTGCAATCTCCCTAATGCCATATACAAGAGTAACATAAATAAATTGAGAAAAAAAAGCTTCAAATAAAAACATACCATATTAGAAATTTCTTCTAGAAATAATGTTTTTCTTTCAGTAATTGAGAAATCTTCAAGGGCCAGTGGAACGGTTAGAAATTAGGTGGATTTGCAAGTATCTGACAGTTTATACAAGTTCTCTGTAGTATTTGCTTCAAGAAACACCACTGTTTTTCTTTATTCACTTTATCTTTTAGGCAAGTAGACATAAAGAGCAGGAGAGACAACGTTTCTTATAAGCGAAAAGCACAAACTATAAGGTCCATGAAGCTTGAAACAAAAATGAGAAGTAAAGTGCATCCTTTTTGAAGTGAACTGCACGATGTACGAAAAAAATCCCATTTGCATTAGTAGTTAGCACTACCTCAAATTTCAATTAAAATAGCTCATTTCAGCATCTAACAAATCATAATGCCAATATTAATACAACTCCTTAAAATTGAGATTTAAAGAATTGACTGGTTTGGAGAGCACACTTCTCTAGAGTGCATGCCTCCACCTATGAAGAGATGTCCCCTAGTTTTGCATCACTACATATCTTTAAGCAACGAAGCAATGATTTCTAATAACATGAGTAAACAAAAATATTTTAAATGTTCCCATAAACAAAAAAAAAATGTTGCAAATTACAATGAAAGAGATTTTCATGCAAATAAAATATGAAAGTACCTGGAAGTAACTCTTCCATCTTTCTCATGTCGGGCAATCTTTTCTTCAACACTCTGTAAGGTGGTAAATTTCATTAATTTCATAGGGTACTCTGAAAGCCTATCTAATCCAGATCAATGAAGAATAACTTACCTCCCGGCGCTGAATTGTACCTCCATATCCCGTGGCTTGGCAGAATCTCCTGTACAGAGGAACGGCAGCATAACTAGCCCCTACCATAGCAAAAACCAAACCCACCAAATAATAGAGCATCTTCCTTGATTTATACTCGGTTGCAGTAACCTGAGTTGCATAATGATGACGAAGATTCAACATCGGCCAAGACCTAACTGTACTCTGCCCTCTCAAAAGGGACAACCCTTTGCAGTTATACAGTGTAGATTTGCTAAGCTCACAACTTGACATGAAACCTCGATATCCAAAACCAAAGATTTGTCCATATTTATTATCGATTGCCCGAAGATGTATATCTTTTGACACTACAACTTCAAAATATTCCCTAAAAGAAAGAAGAATACGTTAAGTAACATAGGACACACTCAAACTATCATTAACTCATTCACAATGCAGAGATGCCAGAAGGAAAAAGGAATTAACTGAAAAATAAAATAGCTAATTAAACACCTGAATGTGGAAAGCGGATAATGATGAGTCCTGTTCAAAGAAAGTAAAGGATTGACTCTTCTAGAGAGTCTGGAAAGTAACATCTTCCGCAAAACTGGTAGCTACCCTGTAATCAACACATACAAGATTATCATTTTTCTTTTGGAAGTTCACATCCTCTATTATCTTTAAGAAGAAGATATTACACTCCAATCAATAGTCCAGCATTATTCTGTTGCTCTACTGCTGAAGACTTAAACCAAAATAAAGGTCTTTGAAAAATCAAAGCTATGTACGAATACATACTGCTCGTAAAATGATGTATGCGCCAGAAGTACCCATGACATTGAAGGCTTTCAACTTGACACTGAGCTAATGGAGTGCTTTAAGAGGATGTGGAACCAAAAATTCAAGTCAAGGAAACAGGCCAAACAGTCTCTTCCTATTCCTATTTAGGGGGTTACCTTTTGGGTGATAGAGGATTATACTCCTTATGGTGAGTAGTTGGGGTTACCCCTAGTATCTCCTTATTGAACCTCTTTTGGATTCTTCCTTGTATGAGTTCATTAATTCTAATGATAAAATTGTTAGATTTATCTATTATTTCTGCTCCCCGCAATCTAATTTCCACTTAAATCCTTGTGTTCTATCTGTTTCTTGTGTATTCGTTTAATTTCCTTGTTACTGCATTTTATTCTACATCACTTTGTATCAGAGGTTAGCTAAGATTTTCTTTTCATACATTTCCTACTTCCTTGGTGATTGCTCGTTTATATTAAAAACATCTTTTAGAAAGATCAAACAAGGTTACATTTTTTTCCATACAAATCCACTTGCTAGAGATTTGGTGAACCTCACCTATACACAGCGCCGGCTAGTTTACTCACTCTCATTCTTTTGCTCAGGGATATATCCTGATACCCCTTGTAGTATTTTGATTCTAGAGGCCCGTGAAGAGACATAGTGGGATTATTCTTTTGGGTCACACATACATTGACATTCCGTAGATGTGGAACTTCATGTGGAAGAACACTTCATAAGGGAAATGCCTATAAACAATTGTAACAAAGAAAACGCACTTGAATTTCAGAACCAGTAGTTTACTACTTTCAACTTTTATTATTGATGCATCCTAGACAGTACGGGCACACTGGATAATCATTTTGTTGATTTAATTAATCATTTCATATGTCTATCTATCTCCAAGGTAAGGGTAAGGTCTACGTGCACTCTACCATCCACAGACCCCACTTGTGGGCTTACACTGGATAAGTTTTTCGTCGTAAACCCTGTTATAGTGTTGGTTCGCTCAGCGAGCTTCGAAAGTCGAGTGCTGATCACGGGTTTCCCTAGATTTGGGGTGTGACACAAATTACATCTAAGGCTAGTCGGCATGTAAACCCCATCTAAACCAAGATTTTTTTTTTTGTAATAAAAATGAGACTCCATAAAATGCATTATCCCAATTCAGACCAAGCTACAAGAACAAGACTAAGGGCTCATCTGGTACAAGTGATAAGGGATAACTAATCCCAGGATTAATTTTAGGATCCGTTTATACCATATTTGATTGGAATAAAATTGCGGGATAACTTATCCCAGCATTAGTTATCTTGGGGATTATAGTTTTTTTAAACCCCACGCCGAGGGTGGAATAACAATCCCAAATAACTTGTTCCCCATCCAAACGATCCCTTGGTGTAATCCCACAAGTGGGGTTCGGAGAGGATATTGATGTATGCATACATTATCTCTACCTTTATGGGGGCAGACAGATTGTTTCCGATCAGCTCAAAAAAAGGTGAAATCAAAACAAGACTAATGGTAAACTGATATAAAAATACCACCTTTAAGAAAGTGCAGTGCAAGATAACAAACAAAAGAGTGAAGGGTCAAAAACACATTAAAGTATCCCCATTTTTTGAGTTTCATACATGAACTATCAGATGAGTGAGTTTCCGAGTTTCGTACATGAACTGTTCACCAACTATTTATCAAAACACACTTCAACTATCAATCGTTCACGTTTCCTACATGAAATATCACCATCATTTAGATAGAATAAATTAAACAATTGATAGTACAATTGATCATACAGGTATGAAACTCAAAAAATTGTTATATTTCAGTTGTGTTTTTGACCATCGACTAAAAAAAAAAAAAACAATACGAACCAATTGGAATTTAGGAAAGACCGAAAATCAATAAATAGGAGAAACAAAAAAATTGAATCACAATACATTAATTGTTAAAGCAGTAAATAGAGAAGAGATTTGAGGGTATACCTGTAATTTTGTTGAGTATAGAGAATGTCCAAGCTATACAAATTAGCTCCGAAATTAGCAAGCTATGGAATTGGCCGGTGGAGTGGTGGTTCCGGCGAGCAAGATGAAAGAAAAAAAAATGGTGAAAGTGGATAGATTAGAAACTAGTAGGCCCAATGCCCAAACATAGTAGTATTATTTGCTCAAATTACATTTGCATAATACATATATATTTTATCTGTCTCAAAATAATTGGCATGTATAAAATTTGCACAATTCTTAAACAAAAATTAATAAGGGATGAAAATTAATTAATATGACCCTTTTTTGAAGCTTGTATTGTAATTAATTTTTCAGATTCTAAAATGACTTAGTAAATTATTAAGGGTACTATCGCTTGATCTTTTAAACATATCAATTATTTTGAGATAAAATTATTTAGTAAATATGTCAACTATTTTGAAATGGAGCAATAACTTAAATTTAGTCGCACCTGAGACTTATACACTTCAACTTGTCTCCCATAATTTCAGTTGAACATTCCAACTCACAAAATGATCATCTAGATACGTCCAAAATTTAGGTGTCACCTTAGCATCAAGTGTCTACAAGACACAATACGAACGAGTTGAAGTGTTTAGTTGTCAACTGAGACCAAATTGACGCGTCTAAATGTGTACTTAATTATCAGCTGAGGCCAAATTTAAGTTTCACTGCCCCTAAATCTTTGCGCGTTAAGTTTCACTTCTCTCTTATTTTCCAAATAATTCATTAATCACTTTTTTGTTACTCCTTCCGTTTCAAAAAAAAAAAAAAACTATACATGAAATTACTGAGACACACCCGAACTTAGAAGGATCCTATTATTCCTAGACTAATTAAAATCATATTTTTGGCAATCTTAGTGTCTACGTGGCATATACGTATGCCTATGTGAATCTTTAGTGTGTTGATTTGTGCCACCTAGATATTAAGGTAGTCAAAAATATAGTTTTAATTAGTTCAGGGTAATAGGATCCTCTTAAAGTTCGATGTATCTCAACAATTACGTGTATAGTTTAGAGTGGAAACAAACATTTTTCTCAAAAAGAATGACTTATTTTCCTTTTAAAAAAGAATGATTCGTTTTTTTTTTGTAATACTTTAATTTTAATTTTTCACGGGACATCTTTAGAACCACAAGATTAAAAGATATTTTGATATATTTAACACAATTTTAATTTAAGGCCACGAGATTCAAAGTAGGTCATTTTTTTTAAACAAGGGAGTACTATTATGTTCTCTCTGTTTTTATTTTATGTAGCACTATTTAATGTGTATCTAGATCGAACTCTTTGTTAGGCTATGGTTTCCTCAAAGTTACGAAGTAAGGCATCGATTTTGTAATGCGATCAATTTTTCTCATTGTATGATGTACTCCCTTGAAAATATGTGTGAACAAGTTATTGCTCTACCAACGGAAAAAGTCATCGTTTTCACCCCAAACTATAGTCAAAAGTCGAATCTACATCTAAACTATATAAGTGACCTATTACACACCTTAACTATAAAAAAGTGATACTTTTTACACCCTGTCAGACATTACACCACTTACATGTGGTGTGATGTTTTACATGCGCTGCCACGTCAGCACCACTTCAGCATAATCCAAAAAAATAAGGAAAAAGGCATCGTTTCCACCCCAAACTATAGTCGAAAAGTCGAATCCACACCTAAACTATATAAGTGACCTATTACACACCTTAACTATACAAAAATGATACTTTTTACATCCTGTCAGGCATTACACCACTTTGTGATGTTTTACACGCGCTGCCACGTAGCATAATCCGAAAAAATAATAAATTTATTATTTTCACAATTTTTTCTTCTTCTTTTTTTAATTTATTTTTTTTCCTTCTTCTTCAATGTCTAAAGCCTCCTTTGTTGTCAATGTCCAAAACCTCCATTACACCATATTCACCACCATAAATTTTATCCCACCAACAAAATTACCATAACAATTAATTTCTTCTAACATTGTTCTTCATCCGTAACCCATCGTCTTTTCTTAAATAAAAAATAAAAATTCTTAGCTATAATGGTCATTATTGTTTCAAAAAATGGTCACTCAACTGTTGGCTCTGTGTTTTAAATGGTAATGACCAACACATTTTCGTACTTTTTTTATTTGTTTTTCAGCTATAATTTTTTTTAAAAAAACTAATATGGTAGCAAGCTCCATTTTTGGATGGATTAATAATTAATAGATAGAGAGGAGAAAGTCGATGATGAATCCGACTTTTCCGACGAGAATTCATCGGAAAACATCCTTGCTACAAAATTTTATATATATATTTTTCTATAAAATTTAACTTTGCCCGTTTAAACATCAAATACAATTTGATTTTGTTCATTATGAAATCGACATTGATTCGATGAAGGTGGAGGATGAATTGTGTTATTTGGGGATGGGATTGGAATTTGGAGGTGGGGTGATGAAGAAACTATGTTGGTTGGGGTGGGGGTGATGAAGAAGAAGATGGTTTGGGATTGGGGTTGGAATTTCGGGGTGGGGGGTGATGAAGAAGATGATTGTTTGGGGGGTGGGGGTGATGAAGAAGATGATTGTTTGGGGGTGGGGTAGGGAGATGGATACTGGGGGTTGGGGGAGAAGTATTTTAATTTTTTAAATATTTTTTTGCATTAATTTTTAATTTAAACGTGCCAATTTTTATTTAAATAATTATGTATTTTCCACGTCAGATCTAGGGAGTAAAAAGTATCACTTTTTTTTAGTTAAGGTGTGTAATAGGTCACTTATATAGTTTAGGTGTGGATTCGACTTTTCGATTATAGTTTGGGATGGAAACGGTGTCTTTTCCCTTAATGTTTTTAACCGTTTACTTTTGTTATTTAATAGGCTGGACGCCCCTAAAATAAGTGTAACATGCGCGCCTTAGAATGGGGTCACGGGGAAGTAATAATATCACTTTTATATAGTTAAGATATACAATAGGTCACTTATATAGTTTAGGTGTGACTTCAACTTTTCTTGTATAGTATCATATGGAAATGATCTCTTTTCCCCTCTACCAACTGAGCTATAGCTTTTAGTGCTTGTGATACATATTTTAACATCAACAATCTTTTATCTCTTTGAGTGGTATTCCCAAGATTAGTATTGCTTATGATTAGATTAGTATTACTTGTTATTTGATCTCTCTCAGTGGTATTCCCTAGATTAGTGTTGCTTATAATTAGATTAGTATTATTTTGTTATTTGATCTCTTTGAGTGGTATTCCTAATTAGATTAGTGTTGCTTATAATTAGATTAGTATTATCTTGTTATTTGATCTCCGAGTGGTATTCCTAATTAGATTGGTGTTGCTTATAATTAGATTAGTATTACCTTGTTATTTGATCTCTTTGAGTGGTATTCTTGCTTATAATTAGATTAGTATTACTTGTTATTTGAAAGTAAGTAAGTTTTGTGAGCTTTCGGTGTACAAAATATTCTACATAGTTAAACTCGACTCTTGATTTACTATTGCATGTAACTCAATTTTTCCTTTTCTCAATTTTTATGTAAAAAATTGAATAACCTGTAACAGATTTAAGTTTACCTATAGTGTAGCATATTTTGTAAACTGATGACGTACAAAACTTAAACTCAAATGTGTGATGCTAAGATTTATTACAGGTTTAAGTTTACCTATAGTGTAGCATGTTTTGTAAACAGATGATGCACAAAACTTAAACTCAAATGTGTGATGCTAAGATTTATTACAGGTTAAGTTTACCTATAGTGTAGCATGTTTTGTAAACAGATGATGCACAAAACTTAAACTCAAATATGTGACGCTAAGATTTATTACAGGTTAAGTTTACCTATAGTGTAAAATATTTTGTGCAGCTTAGCATATTTTGTACACACGATGCACAAAACTTGAACTCAAATGTGTGACGCTAAGTTTTGAACATGTAGTAGCATATATAGGGTCACTTTTATCAGTTGATATTCATGTAGTCAACGCTGTTAGTTGATTTTCGTGTGCTGAACTTCAAGTTGCTTAGCGGACTAATGTGTAACTATACGCATCTAATTTCAGGTTCCATTTCTATGGACACGACATGACACGACAAGTCGAGGCACACCACTTCTGTGGGCACCAAAATGAGGAGTTCAGGCAATGTCGTCTCATTTACGATAGCCCTGATGCCGATGGCAGGCTTATCGGGCTCGAGTACATTATATCAGAGCAGCTGTTCTTGACATTGACAGATGACGAAAAGAAATTCTGGCATTCCCATTTGTACGAGGTGAAGAGTGGTGTCCTCTTCATGCCCGGCGTTCCAGGGCCTATTCAACGACAAGATCACGAGAAAGTTGCGAAAACGTATGGCAAAGTGATACATTTCTGGCAAGTTGATAGAGGTGACACACTTCCTTTGGGAATTCCTCAAGTTATGATGGCTCTTACTACATCAGAATCTTGCTCAAGGTACGCAAAAATCATAAGTCCTTTTATGGTTGACGTAGTTAATTATTTTCCAAGTGATATAATATTAATGTAATGTTCATGTTATTTACCTTCGTTTAAGGTTGAATACTGAAATTCATATAAAAATCGAATATGAACCATGCTCACACCACTCCAAAAATGATCTTTAGGGGCAAAAGGGGCAATTAATTAACACAGCTTAATTTTTTCTTAGTGGCAATTACTAGTGACAATTACATTTTAGCACTTTTTGTAAATGCCCCAAAGCCTATAGGATAGCGACTTTGGATATAATGACAATTAATTTTAATTAATTAATGTTGAAAGGGAGCCTTGGAGTACCTGGTAAAGTTATTGTCATGTGATCACCAGGAGGTCACGGGTTCAAACCTTGTAAATATCCTCTTGCAGAAATGCAAGGTAAGACTGCGTACAATATACCCTTGTGGTGGGGCCTCTTCCCAGACCCCGCACATTGCGGGAGCTTTAGTGCACTGGGCTGCCCTTTTAATTTTAACTAATGCCGGCAAAAGCTTTGACACCCTTTGTGACTCCTTAAAGTGTATATATACTAAGTTGCTCGTGTTATATTATGGTGATCGGGTACAAGAATCTGTATACATGCAACACCAACTTCAACTCTAGTTCAAGTCTAAGACAAGAACACTTTTGAAGTTACTTAACACTTTCAACACTAGAATATAAATAATCTATCTAAGAAGTGTGTTTGTTTTCAAAAAATAGATGAAATAGAATTTGTAAGGCCAAGTCCCCCGACTTCACGGAATGTCCTTAAGGAATAATTCCCGTGAGTACCCGAGGTTATGGAATCTTCCTCCCAGGATAAAATGGTCTTCAATCCGAACAATAGCGGTACCTCAAATTGTTGGATTCAACGAACTCACTCAACAGTTTGAATTGATTACACAGAATGTTTTCAAGACAAGACGAGAGTTTTTTAATTCAGAAAATTTATGTCTAAACCTGTGGATGAAAGCAAGTTTATATAGCCTTCATATGCCTCATCTGAAAATTGACAATGGTTCACTTAAAAGGTGTGACCTTTTTTGAAAAAGCATGTCTGTTCGTCCAAAGATTGTATCTTTTCTGAACAGGCAAACCATTTCGAAGCATGAGTTCGAAACAGTGCATCCTTTAGAAGTATCAGTTCGAAATAGTGCATGCATGCATATAACTGGATACATAATTCAGAAAATTTGTGTCTAAACCTGTGGATGAAAGCAGGTTTATATAGCCTTCATATGCCTCTTCTGAAAATTGGCAATGGTTCACTTAAAAGGTGTGACCTTTTTTGAAAAATCATGTATGTTCGTCCAAAGATTGTATCTTTTCTGAACAGGCAAACCATTTCGAAGCATGAGTTCGAAACAGTGCATCCTTCAGAAGCATCAGTTCGAAACAGTGAATGCATGCATATAACTGGATAAATAATTCAGAACATTTGTGTCTAAACCTGTGGATGAAAGCAGGTTTATATAGCCTTCATATGCCTTTTCTGAAAATTGGTAATGGTTCACTTAAAAGGTGTGACCTTTTTTGAAAAATCATGTCTGTTCGTCCAAAAATTATATCTTTTCTGAACAGGCAAACCATTTCGTTGAAGGATTGCATCCTTCCGAAGCATCAGTTCGAAACAGTGGATCCTTCAGAAGCATCAGTTCGAAACAATGCATGCATGCATATAACTAGAGGATCAAAACACAAAATCCAAATCCAAAGTCGAGCAAGCAACAACAGCGCAAGGCATCTCTTATTTTTTGCCTCACTTACCAAGTGGAATAAGTGTTTCTTAATATAAACACTTAAAAGTCACATTCTCCCACCAATGTGGGAGAAATAGTATACTTTCCATTTTAGTGTTTTCTTCTCTATTTTTCCTTCCACTTGGTTTCCTCCATTTTCCATTCACGCTTTTCATGTACTTTGAACCCAACAGCTCGGACTCTCCAAAAATGTTGCCGCACCCAAGTTGGATCTTAAAAAAATGTACTACTTTTGAAGTATCCGACATGCACTAGATGACATTTTTGAAAAATCCGAGAAACATAACATATATATATATATATATATATATATATATTGTATCATAACGTGATGATATATTTATATGTAGATGTGGAGAAGCGTTTTGGAATATAGAAAGAGAGAAGAGAGCATACATTGAAGGTCCTGATCATGGGATACATCCACTTGCTAATGCTGCTGGCAAAGGCATTCACACTGTGCTCAGAGAAGTTGATTGCAAGCCTATCGCGTCTGTCCCTAGACTAGAGTGTTTGTTTAAACACTTCCTTTTATCCTCTTCCGCGTATAGATTGGGGTCATCGGTGCAAATTCATGTTGATCTAGAGTTTGTGAAGTCACGATTGTGCGTATGTCCATTGTGATCCTAGTGAAGTCAGGATGGTCATCTCTGGTCAGTCGAGCTTGCCAAATGCTGGTACAGTTCGTGAAGTTATTATTAGGATCGGTCATATGCCTATTTCATGTTCTGGCTAGCGAACTCGGGAATTTTTGATCAAAATAAGTCATTTTTTGAACCAATTCACCAAAATAATATGTTTTTTCAAAATTTTACAAAACTAGTATAAACGTACTTCCCAGTAACGTATTACTTTATTATTTTATTAAAAAATGCAAGAGTAAAAACTGACGGTGTTTGATTTTTAATGGACCATAAAACGTTACTTATAATAACGTGTTATAAGTAATTCGTTAATGTGAGTAACGTTTTCCAACCAAATAAAAATTAAACGCCTAATTATTTTAGGGGCAACCAGTGCCCTAATGCTGAAAAGAAAAGAAAATTCTCTCGTCTCTTTGCCACTGCCCTAATTCGAAGAAGAAGAAAAATTTGTTGACGTCTCTTTCGACGCCTCTGGCTACTCCATCTCGTCTCTTTCGACGCCTCTGGCTACTTCATCATCTAAGTAATTGTTGGTTCAGCTGTGTTTCGGATTGCGGAAGCCTCGGCTCAACGTCATAGAAAGGGTGTTTTTGGTACGAATCTACTCTCTATTTTTCTAGACTCAACTTGACTCTCTATTTTAAACTTTTGTATTTCTCAAATTTTACTCAACTATGCTCTAAATTATGATTTCGGAACAAATGGATTTAAATTCTTTTCAATTTTGGGATATTTTTTAAAGGAGAAAGGATATTTGTAGACTTTGCTCATACTTAACAATTTTTTCCTTTTTATGGTTGATTAATATGTTCATTATAATGAACATATTCACTTATGTATAGGTACTTTATATGGCTGGTAGTAGTTCATACAAGCTGGATCCTGGGCCACTTGAACCGTCTGTATTAACTCAACAACTTACTCATAGGTCACGGGATATATGGGATGGAAGTGCTGATATGATTCTTAATACGAGAAAGAGTGATGGAAGTTTTTGTAAGCTCGTAGAAAAATATCCTATCCATCCACGAGTTTTAGAAGTGATTAAATTATCTGGATTGTATGGTGTTTATAGATGTAATAGGCCTGCTATCGATCGTAGTTTGATCACTTCATTAGTTGAGCGTTGGCGTCCTGAAACACATACTTTCCACTTTAGAACAGGTGAAGCAACTATCACTTTGCAAGATGTCGAGGTGTTGCATGGATTACCAATGAATGGTGCTCTGGTACTTTGTATTGAGACGACGAGAACTATTGGTGATTGGCAAAATATTTGTCAAAGATTATTAGGTTTTGTTCCATCTCTTCGGGACTTTAGCAGTAGTTTCCTCAAGGTCTCTGCGCTTAAAGGCACATGCTAAGTGAGCCACAATTGTCAGACATGACAACTCAAGAAATAGTCAATCAGAAGGCTAGGTGTTACATGTTCTGGATGATTGCGGGTACGATGATGGCAGATACATCTGGTTCTTATTTGAAGCTTATGTACCTACCTATGCTCGAGGACGTCAATGCAATTGGGTCTTATAGTTGGGGTAGTGCAACTTTAGCGTACTTGTATCGTTTTCTTTGTAAAGCCTCACAGAGTATCCAAAATGAGATAGCCAGATTTCAACCACTACTTCAGGTATATCTAATAATTCTAATAATTGCACAAATTATTTATTGATATTTCTTTTATATATATATATATATATATGTGTGTGTGTGTGTGTGTGTGTGTGTGTGTGTGTGTGTGTGTGTGTGTGTGTGTGTGTGTATGTATGTATGTATGTATGTATGTATGTATGTATCAAGTTTGGGCATGGGAGAAGATCACTGTCCTTAGGCCACAGATAGTAGGAAAAAGAGGTACAGGAGATATTTTTCCTATTGATTTGCATAGGGGTCCACATGCTACTAGATGGTTTGCACACTTTAGTTGGACTAACACTATTAAGCATGTGCTGAAAGTTTATAGGGATGCACTTGACTCTATGACAGAAGATCAGGTAAATTGTGTATAATTTTTTATCTTTGATTTTACGTAAATTGTAAATATAGACTCATTTGCTTTTTCCTTTTTCATGTAGTTTATCTAGGAACCATATACTGATGATTTAATTGAGAGCCTTCCTAACTATTGTCGCGCTGGACGAGACATGTGGCATGTTAAAATTCTAATTTTCTGTTGGGATGTGGTAGAGGTTCACTTGCCCGATAGAGTAATGAGGCAATTTGGATTGCAACAGGTGATTCCAACTCCATTTCTATTTGATTCCACCCACTTTCGTCATGATCGTCGTGGAAGGTCAAATACAAACTGGGAGTTAGAACATGCACAATGGTTACCTTTTTGGAACGACGAGAACAATATATCTGTAATGCACCAGTCAATCATGGGCCACTTCGGTATGACAACCCCTACCTTATTTGATTCAGATGTATTACTCGTCTTCTCATTGGTAATCCTAATCCCCGTCCTCAATGCCAACAAGGTTATGTGCCTAATTCAACTGCATATGAAACAATGGTAAGTAGAACCTTGCTTGTCTGATTTTTCTTTATCTAATATATGTTAATAATAATCAGAACCTCCAAAGTAGGAACTTAGCTTTTCTTGAATCTTTTTAATGCTTGTACATTTAAATGATTTTTACTTTAATTCACAGGCGCGTCATATTCATTCGATGGTTGATAAAGCTAAATCACTTGGAGATACACCATCGTATGAGGACTTATACATGTTTAGAAAAATGGTGCGGGATCAAAGTTCTGATTGTTTGAGATATGTCCACGAGGCCGACAAGTTCATGTATCAGCTGATTATAGAAGATATGAGGTGCAACCTGATCAGTTACGTCCCCCTATTCGTAGGCGAGGAAAAGGCGGTGTTGCTGGAAGAAGAGAACGTGCATTGCGAGATACCAGGTGCCTGTTGAAATGAATGAAATGGATGAAGCAACACAAAATGCACAAATAATTTCAGAAGATGATCAAGCAACAACTAATCATGATTTTGGTTCCACTTCAATGGGTTGTACTCAGGAATTCACTCAGGCATCAGGTATGACATATCAACATACAGAGATTGTGCCATACATGACTCCACAAATATCAAGGTATCCAAGTTTTTCATCACTTGATAATATATTTGGTAGTTATCAGCCTTAACATTTTGAGAATGCCCCAAACTTCACCTCATCGCCTGTGCCAATGTCTATTGATATCCTCGATGCCACTAATAATTTGGAGAACTTGAACACTGAGATGGAAGATAATGAGTTGGATGATGCCAACAATAAAGTGAACGGTAATGATCCGGAGGATGAAAGTAAATGTTGTGATACGACTATTCAGCATGATGAACTATCAAAGAAAGAGAAGCGTACAATTATTGCTAAGCTTTGTGAGACTGGTATTTTTTCGTGATTATGTTATTTTTTTTTCAACTTAACTGCACTTTTTTAGCTGAACAGTTGAAAATCGACCTTTGCTTGACAGGGAGTCACTATGCTTACCAGCATGCTGAAAAGAAAAAAGCCAAACAGAAAAAAAGTAAAACAAAAAAGGGCAAAGAGTAATGGAGTTATGTTGGACTCTTCCTTCTTCCATTCCCTTGAGCGTGGTCTAGTCATAACTTGGTAATACATGAATACCTGTTCTCTCTATAAGTTATTTTGCTTTCTTGTTTTAAGTTCACTTTTCATTGTGCTTAGTTGTTGGAAAGTTGTTAGTATTTTTTTTATAGCATTTGTTGTCCTTTTTAAGGTTTTTGGTTTCTATTCTTTGGTGGTGTACGCAATTTGGTTTAGCTGCATAAACTAATCTTGAGTTGTGGTGTATGCAAGTTGTTAGTTCATTTTTCATTGTCCTTTTTAAGGTTTAGATTGTTTTTTAGCTGTCATTGTATCTGACTCTTTTTTTTTTTTCTGTTAGTATCTTGTTTTAAGTAAAAAACTAGCAACAGACATTTGCGGATGAATATTCAAAGATATTCATGGATTATATATCACACACTTCAAGAGTTATTCCTCTATTTACATTTGAATAAATTGGTGATATGTATGTTGTCTATCTTACCTGCAAAGATTTTGTGACTACTACAGCAACATGTGTGCTACATGTGTTTTTCTGACTGTGTAGTATGAAGTATAAATTCTCTACTTCCTTAGTTTTTAACAACTTCTTAGGATTATTTTTGCCTTTTTAACTCTCTGTTTCTTCTTCTCCTTCTTCTCAACATGATGAGTACTGAATCGCGGAGGAGTAGTTGGCAGATTTATGGCCAAATGTATCTCCTCTTCACGTTCTTCTTCTTCTTCGTCGTCTTCAGAGATGAAGGAGCTAGAAATCACGTGAAACTTCTCTTCTTTCTGCCACTTGAATTCCGGCACATAAGAAGGATTTGGATTTGTACTGAGCTTAGTATTATTAGTCATATGTGATGATGGGTAGAAATTAGGATTTTGTGGGAGAGAATAAGGCTCTTTGGAACGATTTAATTTCTCCTTTTCACACTTATTGAGACAAATCATTGAAAACAGTGAGAATTATGTAAAACAGTTAGACAACATGTTTTGTATATTATGTGTATAAAGAAAGAATTTCTATTATATTGGGATAGAAGAAAGAAAAGAAAAGAAAGACAGTGAGAATTAAACCTACATCTGTTGTACTAAGACACTTTTCTAGATACTACCATTAGACTAATAAGTTTTGCTGATTTGCATATTAACATTCTCACATATATAGTCGATAGTCTATCAAAAATATTTTTATCCTAATTTCGGACAAAGTAAGGTGTATTGAGTATATACCACTCCTTTCAAAAATCTTTCTTGTAGGACTGTATGTTGTTATTATGTCTAGCATTTCACATGCATTGCACAGAGAAGAGAATAGGACAAACTTCAAATTTGGAGTAATGGTATTAAATTAGAATGTTGATAGATGGGGATAAAGTTGTAGGTAGTGAGAAACAGGAAGTTGCAGAGGCAGTGAACTCAATGAAAAGTCTGAAATTAGTTGGCGTCTTGTTGGCAAGAGAATTTTATCATTTAGTGAAACACAATGAGGATTACCGCCAGTACCATCAACTTGAATAGATCTAACCTCATATATCCCAGTGGATATATTTCAATAAAAAACAAAGTGTCTTTTTGAACTTTCGTAGTTCTTCTCCCACTTTACTTTGAACCTGCTTGTCCATAATTCCTTTTGCTCTACAAGTTGGTGCGTTGTTTGAGATCTACAGATATACCGTTCAACTGTTTGCTTTAATGAAAGTCTCACCATGGCAGTGACAGGCAATCCTTGAGCTTTCTTTAGAAGGCCGTTGAAAGACTCTGAAAGATTTGTTGTCAACACTCCCCATCTTTTTCCATCATCATAACTAATCGTCCATTTGTCTAATGGAAATTGCATGAGATATTCATATGCTTCTTCATTTTCTTCCCTGATTTCCCATATCAAAGCTTCGAACTTCCTTACTTGATGAGCCGATGCAGCATTCCACATCAAATCACTGAGATTCCTGTTTGGAAAATAAGATTGAAAGTTACTCTTAAGATGTCTTACGCAAAATCGATGAAAGGCCCGAGGCTCCTGGAATTGCCACAACTCCGATAAACTAGTTAAGATTCCTTTTGCCCTATCAGAGATAATACATATATCTTCTCTATCCTTTATTACATGTGCGCTTAGTTTTCTAAAAAACATTTCCATGCCTCTTTCAATTCCCTGTCAACAATAGCAAATGCTAGAGGAAGAATGTTATCATTTCCATCAATTCCAACATCAATTAATAATTTTATCTCATTTTACCATACAAATGGGTTCTATTTACTGAAATAACTGGACGACAAGTTCGGAATCCATCAATGCATGGCTTGAAATCCCAAAATACAAATTTAAACGTTTTACCTTTAACAAACTCATTGACTCTTCGTGTTTCCATTCTACAATTGTTCCATGGTTAAAGTGTTGAAAAGCTGCAAAAAACTTTGGAAGCTCACTAAATGATTTCTGAAAATCACCATACACCAATTTAAATGCTCGCTGACGTCCAAGCCACGCTTTCTTATATGTTACTTGATGACCAAATATCTCATGAACCTTAGAAATGACATCTACTACCAACAGTTTGGGATTTTTATGTATTTGATTTAGAAACAAAGATGCAATTAAATTGGTATCTAGGTTAGCATGACCTGTAGTAAGCCCTTCAGTCTCACATCTATAATTATCAAAATACTTTCCTATCTTCCAAAGGCTACCTCCAACCTTTCTGCCTCAAAGAAACCATCGACAACCTAATGATTCGTGAAACCTGCATCTGACAATCCATAGTTTCTTGCTTGATATTATAACTATGAATTCTTTATTTTTGCGCAAACTCCAAATTATCACAGCCCGTTTCAATCTATCTTTGCTGCTAAAACACATTCCTTTTTTTAAATCTTTTTTACCATTGCCAGACCAAATAGAACAACAATTCATCTCAAATTCACGGGTAGAGATAAAAATATCTTCTTCATTCTCTAATGTTGTAAAGTAGGGTATATCATGATTTTACATTTCAAACACACTTTGACCAAATTGATTATGAAGATTTACACCAATATCATTTTGAGGTAAATCTTCACTATCATTGGTATCTTCATCAGATTTACTTTCTAAGGTTTCACTTTCTCCATCATCTTCTGAAGGTTCATCTTCCTCCGAACTTTCATCACAAATTTAAGCATGTGCATCATTACACAAATCAAAGTTATCCTCATCTTCTCTGCGAAAAAAAATAATGAATTAGTGAAGTAGTGATGCATAAGATTTCTTATAGTTTCAAAAAAAGTAAAGATCACCCACCTGATCTCATATTGTTTGTGGCCACTTTCAATGTGTCCTTGACTACTTAATCCTTCATCATATGATTGATACTCATGTTCGTTAGGGCTTGCATCAAGTGATTGATGGATACTAGGGGTTGTAGTATATGCAAAATGAGGATGACTGAGCATGGCGAATCCATAATTTTGAGCTAATAAATTCATATGATAACTATGCTGACCATTCATTTGAAATAAATTATCATGATTTGTTGGTCTAGTCTTTACATACATCTCCAAAAGATTTATATCAATTTTATTCGAAAATTTTTGAGGAATGATAAGAAATTGTAGCAAAGACTGGTCATTCTCTATTTTAAATTCAATAAACCTTGTAATGTTACCTTGAAATGAGCATGGATATTTTTCAGAAATATCCATTTGAATATTTTCACTGTTTGTCCTCATTTTTTCATGCAACATTGCAACTAGTTCAACGTAGCTAGTTGAAATAGACATGCTAACAATCATTCTACCACCTTCGCTATATCTAAATCCGCTCATTTCAAAAATTATTTCACCACCCCAATACAAAGCAACCATCACATTTTCTTCAAAATTAGCCATTTTTCTGCTATACACAAAAATAAGATATGTATTATAATTATTAAAACATCAAAATAATTTTAATGCATTACAATATATTGGCTAGCCATACCTATTAAAACTTTGTAAATGTCGTTTCTAGAATAAAGCACACAAGCAAAAGCTTTGGTTAGAATTGTAAAAATGTGTTTGAACATTCTATACATACCGTCACTTATATAATCTGTTGTCCTAAAATTTTGCAGGTCTGTGATTTGATTCGCTAGAAACGTTACTGTAAGTAACGTTTTAAACTTAAAATGTGACTAGTGATTACAATTTCAAGGCAAAATTTCGGTCAAAAAAGTTGCTGGGTTGATTTGATAGAATCGTTATTCGGAGTAACGTTTTACAGCTAAAATGTTATTGGTGATAATGTATTTAATGTCAAATTTGTACAGAGATTCTTGGGTGGCAGAGCTACAGAGAAACGTTACTGTCGGTAACGTCTTATGTCTAAAACGTTACTGTCGGTAATGTCTTATGTCTAAAACGTTACTGTCGGTAACGTCTTATGTCTAAAACGTTACCGAGAGTAACGTTTTATGTCAAAACGTTATTGTGAGTAATGTTTTATATTCTAACGTCTAACGCCAATTCCGTTTGAGCCGTTAACCTTTTTAAAACATAAAATGTTATTGGGAACAACGTTTATACTAGTTTTGTAAAATTTTCAACAAACACATTACTTTGGTGAATTAATTTAAAAAAGGACTTATTTCGGTCCAAGTTTCCGAACTCAGGGTATATTCTACGTTTAGGGGTTTGTTTTAAGTTTTTGTTTTTTCTCTTCTTTCCTCTCTGCTGCTCGTTCTCTTGTATGTCCATTTTGTTTCGAGTCTGGGATATCTTATGTCTTAAAAGAGTTCTGTTTATAGCTCTTTTCTTTTGGTGTTTTTATGATATATAGGACTTGTATATAATACCTATAGGAGCCTATGTTGATATACTATATATATGTTGATGAATGAATAATTCTCTACATTATGTATTCTAGTAGTAGTATAGAAGTATCCTGGTGTTTCCTTATTATTATTCCTTGATAAGAGAATTTAAACCCCTAAGCAAATTCATGTTGTCTCTGTGTTATGTCATGTGACTGGTTTTTGGCTACTTATTAAGTGTTGAGAAGAAGTTATTCAAAAAGACTAAAGTCTGATGGTAAATGCATTTGCTTGTATATACTGTGATGTTCAATTATTTAAGGCATAATACATAAACATGTCCTTTAACTTGAACTCAAATCGCATCTATGACTTTTAACTTGACCTCAAATCGCCTCTATGATCTTAAATTTTGGGTGTCTGCTTAACTTTTAACTTGACCTCAAATAGCATCTCTATGATTTTAAATTTTGGGTGTTTACAAACAGACACTTAAACTTGTATAAAGTTGAACAAGTAGACACACATAACCTATGTGGCTTAATACACGTATGATGTCTGTCATGTAGAACAAGAATTGGCCTCGTAGGATGCCACATAGGACATATGTGTCTACAAGTTTAAGTGTTTACTTGTATAGAACCAAAGTTGGAGATGCCATTATTTAATGATGAATAATTCTTTCAAATTCCTGAAGTAATGAATGCATAAAGTTGTAACCTAAAGAATGCGAAAGAAATCTAACTGAAATCTATATCTATAGATTATTAAAAGGAGAGGATAAAGCCTCCACATTAAGCCAAGTGGCAGTTTCATAATAAGCCACTTGGCAGTTTGTAATTGGTTCATAAGAAATTTTAAAAATATTTAAGTAAAAACAATAGATAACTTTAATAAAATTCAAAATTCAAAAGTTAAAACTGCAAATCAGTTTGTATACCAAATCCAGAAACAATTGCGTTTACTTTTTATATTCTCCAAGTGCTCTTTTTCTGATGATTTTTTTTTTTTTTGGTCTCATGCACAGCATTCTCTCACATGAGAGAACTGCTTCTCTTTCATTTCTTGCCTAATCTCTTCAGGACATTATTTATTTAATTTCCAAATCTCATGGTTGTTGAAAAATAATACACCCAGTTCAAATTCTGTTTTGGTATTTTTCTTTGAGACAGCCTCGATCATAGAAAAGTCCCCAAGGCCGGAGATAATCTCCCAAAGATTGTTGACAACACTGACAAGAAGAAGAACTGGGCAAAAGAACAGCAAAATCTGCATCTTTTATTTGCTGAAGAAAGTTCGTCTCGACATCGATATCTCCAGCAAAGCGCCATGGGTATTTTATTAGTCTAACTAATGGTTATGTGGCTTTTGTTCTGAAGCAGAAATAGGTGTTAGCAAAGCAGATCATTAACTGATTTTGTTTATATACGGTGTGGTGCTATGTGGATTTCAAGTACATGTGTTACTGCCAACATATAATTGAAGTATAATAAAGTGTTTCATTTGTTGGTCTTTTGAAGCTTCATACTGATAAATAATGGTTTTATTCATGACTCTGAGTTTCAATATCATCATATTTCCTCTCATGACTCTGAGTTTCAATATCCTCATGTTTCTCTGTTCTCCATAAATCACACCTTATTCTCAATTTAAATAAATAAAATATGACTAAAAATTTTATTTTTTTTTAGAAAAACATTTATGAAATTTCTCGATCCATCTTTCTGTTTCACTTGCTCGTGCCCAATAATAAGGTTTTATACACTATTATGAAGTTTTACATGGTGTTTTCAAGAGAAACGGAAAATGGCCTTGATGTGCAATAGTGTGAATGAGAACATTGTTATCTTGGTGTATTATTATCTATTAAAATTGTTTTCACATCATAATTTATATATACCTTACAGTTGTCAATACAATTTGTTTTAACCTTGATCTGTCTATATTTCTAATATTAATTTTTTTTAATTTATAGTGACCTTTGTCTTAAGTTAGTTATAATTTTGACATCGAAATTGTTTTCATAAGATGGAGCAACAAAAATAGACACATAACCTCTGAGTTGCTCCACTTTGAATCGATATAGAATTTGACAGTTCTGTTTGGGTCGAAAGTAAGCAATCATCTCGTTTTTTTTTTGGCGTCTCAATAGCAAAGGTTCTCACAGGGTGGGACATTCATATTGGAGTGCAGGGATTATGCTGAAAAGTCCTTATTCTTCTCACGTCGACAACAGATGCTCATTTTCAAAAGGGATGGATCAAAAATCTATGTCGCAATTCCACCAGAAGTGATGGATCCTTCCACCAGAAGCCATGAAAGATACGACAGGTATTCTACGAAGCACATCAACAAGAGTTTGGAATTTGCTGAATATTAGCAGTATTGTCATAGGGATGCGTTACTTAATATGGCAGGCAATGTTTATCATAGCAGATGCTACAATAATTCGTTTGCCCATTTTGTTGCTTGCACTTGGTTCATTTTTGTCGAATTTGTTCGACTGATGCAACTATATTGATGTGTTGTTTATGACTAAAATATAGGCTATGAAAACTTTAAGCCTGAGTGACAATCTATTCGAGCAACATTGAATTTGGGTGAAACTTTTTCCTTTAGTTCATTCATATTCTTCTTCGTTTGTCATTCCCATTGTTTGTCCTGATAGTGGCATATTATTAATTGTTCTGTAATTGATGTTTGGAGCTTCATTTCATGTTTCAGAATATATGGGTCCTATGATAAAATTGAAGGACACTTAGTAATTTTACAAATCATAAATGTCTTGATGAAGAGTATGAAATCATTTGGTATTGGTGGTAAGCAGACTGAAGCGTAATAATAAGGTGGAAACTACGCATCATAACTTGGTAAGCATTTCACGCATATTTTATTATTCATGACACTTAGTAATGTGTGATACAAATATTAGTCTGTGCAAATACCTAAGGATGGTTCTGATCGTGTTTGAAGCATACGTGGGCCAGAGCAAATTGAACTTGCAGGAATTCAATTGTGAAAAAAGTTGCCTTCCATGTATTTTGCCTTAGTTTTAGGAACAAAATTTGATGGGTTAACTAGAAGAATTGGATTCACCTATTCTCTTCGTCACATGGATTTATCTGTAGTGATATCACATGATTGTGCCTCTTTGATTTCAACGCTTCCTCTTTCTAAGAACCTCAATCATAATCTTCAAGTATTTTTTCTATTTCTATTAGTCCTATTTTTTGTGATTAATTGTAGAATTTAAATGCATTTTATTTTTCCTCCGGCGTTTAAAGTATTGTAAGCAGATATTTAAATTATCTTTATAATGCCTACGTTGCCACGTGGGTGGTCATAAACCATAGTGCAATGTGGCATCTATTCTATATAAGATCTCACCAGGCAATGACAGTCCAGTTGGTAATGCGGGAGATGCTGTCATGGCGCGATGACTTTAGTCTGCTATATTGCGGCATTTGGCCTCTAATAGTGTGGATCGATATCTGCTTCCGCACCTGATAATGACCTTACTTCATGATATAATGTGTTTTTTCTATTTTATACATGATGAAGACTGTACTTTTCTGTTTAAATCTTTTATACAGAACTCTCCCTTTGCAATAATGGAAATTTAATCGCCCCATGCCTCTCGAATGCTGAACAATCGGCCTCTTCGCTGAAATGGAGCAAATATCAATACCTTTTTCCCACACACAAGGTATTTTCTTTGTCAAATTTGATTAAACCATTTTGGAGTTAGTCATTTATCCATGCCAAGTGCGATTTACGAGTTAGTCATTTATCCATGCCAAGTGCAATTTATTTGATCTTCTTTCATGGTTCACCCTCTAAGAAATATTACATTTTTATTTTTGCCTCTCAACTCAAACAGAATGTAAAATAGATGTCCTAATTGTAAATCTTCATCAAAATTAATATACATGCTTGGAGTGTGAAGTTTTATGCATCAGTATAGTAATTATGGTAATATGAGTTGGTGACTAGGAGGTTCTGTAAAATTCATTTAGCTTCCATGCTGTACGATATTTTGTTAATTATATGATTACGAATGTATCTTGCATTTTCTTGCCCATACTTTTGGATCTTTCTAATGTTTTATGGAATATCATTTACTTTATTTTATGGAAAAATTACAGAAATTAGCATTCTTAAAACTATAATTACAATAAATAGCAACATTTTTTCAAAATTACAACTTATAGCAAAAGTAGCAATATTTTACCCACTTCATAGTAATAGAAGAATATGTATTTTTCAGTTGTGCATATGTATTTATGAGTAATACATATATATTTGTATATGTATTTATATAGCAACATTTTACTTAAATACAAATATAATTTACTATTTCTCGTAATTATGAATCTGTTGCTATAAAAGTTATAATTAAAGCTACAGAATTGCTATTTCTGAAATTTTTGATACAATATGTTGTTGCTTCAGGATATGCACCTCATACATTGAAAAGTTCAAGTGATGAATACTACCAATATAGATCGTCTCCGTACATTTACCTAGAGGTATCCTTTTTTTATCTTGATTCTCTCTTCTTATGATTGAAAAATAACCACGAACGGAAATAATATGAGGACTCCAACAAAGTTATAAGTAAATAAAGAAATCTTTATTTGTTTTTTTTCTGTAGTAACGAAGCAATGGGATGACTCAAAGAGGATGAAGACGACAAAAGCTCTCACAAGTAATGTTTTGATGAGGATAATTGCATAGATTGAGTTACACATTATTAACACGGTCATTTTTTCTCTTTTCTTAAATATGGAGTCTTAACTTATTAGTTTGTTTATTAATTATATCTTCACTAATTTTCTTATTTGCTTTAATCTTTTAGTAATTTTTTTTTCTTTTGAAATTGATGTGGTACATTTATTCTTGTGTTTTTCATTTCTCGAGAAATTATTCTCTGTTCACTCACTTAAGTTTAAACTATTTAGTAATGACATTTGACAATTATTTAATAATTTCCTTTGGTCAAACGTATAATTTTTTTACTAAGTACACTACATTGAAAAGAATGATATCAATTGAATTCTTTTTACAACGAATATAAGTTATTATTTAAATAAGCCACGTAAATATTTACTATTATTATAGAAAAAATGTTCTGTTTTTTCACCTTAAACTATAAATGAAATTATTGAGACACACCCGAACTTTACGAGGGTTCTATTACCCACTGGACTAATTAAAATCAATTTTTTTGCAACCTTAGTGACTACGTGACACATATGTAGCACATAAGTGTGCCTACGTAGACCTTCAGTATTTTAATTCACTGATATGCCATGTATGCACCACATAAGCACTAAGGTTGTAAAAAATACGGTTTTAATTAGTCTACTGGTAATAGGACCCTCCTAAATTTGGGTATATCTCAGCAATTTCGTTTACAGTTCAAGATGGAAATAATGCATTTACTCATTATTATAATTTCTTAATATTCCGCGCAACGCACGAGTATAATACTAGTTTTATGTAATAAAAGAAGTAATTTTGACTATTTTTCAAATATTTTCTTGATTCATCAAATTTCTACTCTACAATAGCGATGTACTCTGAAATTTTATAAAGTATGAATTTAACAGGATAAAGTATACGCAGATTAATAGAGATTTGATAGATTTTTATAGAGAAAGGGATGATGGAAACAGAGGCGGAATCCCTCGGTTTGTTTTGATGATCAACTACGACGTGTATAGATGATTGGCGATCAATATATATCAATCTGGTCTTTTCTTGCTGCTTCAATAAATATCATGCCTTTCTTATACAACTTTATAATTTGTAGAAGGGTAAAGACTCAAATATGCCGCTGAACTATCAGAAATGACTCATTTATGTCATCCGTTAAAAGTTGAACTCATTTATGCCATCGCCGTTACAAAACTGACTCATGCATGCCATTACTTTTTAACAGCCGGTTTTTAAAAACAGTCTTGCCACGTGGCAACTTATTAGAGGGCCACGTCTTTTAAAAAAAAAAATTCTTTTAAATTTATTTTTGATCCATTAAAAAGAATCCATCCAATTTTTTGATTCATTAAAAATTAATTTGATGTATGTTTTTAAAATTTGATTAATTTTTCATGATCAAACAAATATTTAAAGAATTTTTTTTTTGTAAATCTACTATTAAAATTTATAACCAAACGCTATTCTAATTAAGCATATAGTATGTCTTAACATACATGAAATATTTTGTCAGCCGAATGTAAGTAACTTTTTAGTTATTTTTTTTTTTTATCAAGCATAGAATGGCATCATCAACATCAGGGGCGGCTCAAGCAAATTTATGGCCTAAGGCAAAAATCAAACGGAGGCCTTGCGTTTTATTTTTTTATATAAATTTTTTCTTTTTTCTATAAATAGTATTTAATATATTTCTTAAAATTTGTAATTTATTATTACTAAACAAAAATAGACTCCTCAAATTTTGGGGTCTTAGGCGGCCACCTTTTCTCCTAAAGGGTTAAATCGCCCCTAATCAACATTCAACATTTGTACGTAACACTTTATGCATCATCATTTATCATTGCAAAAACAGGAATGCGACAACATGCCAACATATATAGTATACGTAGAGTTGGCAAAATGAAAAGCTAATTATTAATACAACAACAACAACAAACCCAGTGTATTCCCATCTAGTGGGGTCTGGGGGGTAAGATGTACGCAGTCCATACCTCTACCTCTGATGAAGTAGAAAGGCTGTTTTCGAAAGACCCCCGGCTCAAGGCACGAGATACCACACAAACACATAGTAAAGCACAGAAGCAGATTACATAACATAAATACGGCACCCATAAGTATTATAAAACAGAGGAAAGCACGCAGATTCGTAATAAAACATGGAACACGGAATACGGAATCATAACAGGAATAAAACCCCCACCAAGTAATTCCCTACACTAGCGACCCAAACTGGCCCTAATCCTCTGCCGTAATTCGCGTCTTCCAGACCTTCCTATCTAGGGTCATGTCCTCGGTGAGCTGTAACTGTTCCATGTCCCGCCTAATCACCTCACCCCAATACTTCTTCGGCCTACCCCTACCCCGCCTAAAACCATCCAACGCTAGCCTCTCATACCTACGGACCGGGGCATCCATGCCCCTCCTCTTCACGTGTCCGAACCATCTCAATCGTGCTTCCCGCATCTTGCACTCCACTGAAGTCACACCAACCTTCTCCCGGATAGTCTCATTCCGAACTCTATCCCCTCTAGTCAGTCCACACATCCAGCGCAACATCCGCATTTCTGCCACCTTCATTTTTTGGATGTGGGAGTTCTTAACTGGCCAACACTCCGCTCCATACAGTTTCAACTGAAAAATGACAAAAGCTTTAGTTAACGTGAATCTTTTAAGAAAATAAAAAAATAAAGTGATAAAAAGTGTGGAGTGTATACTCTCTCCGTTCCCTTTTAGTTACTCGCCCGTCAAATAAAGTAGTTATTTTATTATAATATATTTATTAAATGATGTTTACTATTGTATTTGAAATTAATTTGAAGAAAAAAATAATTAATATTAAAGGTAAAATATGAAAACAATCTTAATATGTCAAAAATGACAAAGAACGAATCAAACGAGAATGTTTTAAGAATATATTCATGAAAAATTAATCAAATTTTAAAAGCATAGATCAAAATAATTTTTAATGGATCAAAAAGTTGCGTGGATTCTTTTTAATGGATAAAAAAAATTTTTTTTTTTTAAAAAAAATTTAAAAATAAAATAAAAAATAATGTGACCCTCTAATAAGCTGCCACGTGGCAAAACTGTTTTCAAAAATCATTTATTAAAAAGTAATGGCATGGATGGGCCGGTTTTATAACGGCGATGGCATGAATGAGCCCAACTTTTAACGGACGACATAAATGAATCATTTGTGATAGTTCAGTGATATATTTGAGCCTTTTCCCTTTTTAGAATCAGACAAATCATTGTTTCATCTTTGTTTCTACAATTTAGGTGGTCATTTACCCTTTAATTTTTATAACCCCTTTATCTAGACTTACGTCTTCTATGCAGCACCTGCACAATTTATTGAAGGAAACAAGTACAATGTTATTTTTTGGTTGAATCAAAGAATACGTTCCAATCATCAGCCAGCATTGGCTGCCTTTTTGACCGTCTTGTCAAGGAATAAAGTTCAAAGTTAGTATATGTTATAGATCTCAAATCCAGGTGCATAGATTGTTCCAGACATGTTGTACATGACTGTTAAATTAGTGTGACAATAAGCAACTACTACTATTGCTAGGCCTAGAAGTTGCTTGCATCAACCATCGACTTTGAAGGCCAATATATTTAGCTGTCTGTCTGTACTATAATATGCTAAGCCCCTTTTATTATTCATTGAACATTACTGTAACCATTGACTTTTTGTAACATTTGGATCCAGTCCATATAACATTAAACATGAGCTTTGCTGAGCAATAACTGATATTAATCTTTCCTTAGAGAGAAGAAGCCCTTCCTCCTCCCAACCTTTTTGCTGATATTAACCTTTTCTTCTTAATTAGAGCTGTCATTTGTAGTTCTCGGCATGGATCGGTATTGACAAAGCAGCCCAACACTAGATTAAGCGGCTATGTTTGGAATCCGGGTAGACAAATAGAGACTTATGGGTGAAAAATAGACTTATGCTGATTGTTGAGTAAAGAATTTGATTCCTCCCATCTCCATTATTAGAGTCTAAGTTTCTCGTCTCCCCTCTTGTTATCTTCTTCAATAATCCTCTTTGTTTTACCGGTTCATAGTTCTGCAATTACATTGTTATTTTCATTTTCCCATTGTAATTTCGAGTCTAGTGATTATAATATAAGAATATTTCTATTGTGAAATTGGAGTTGTTACATCTCTCCTACTGCAAACTCCGGTCTCTATCAGGTGCTATATACATTTCAATGAGCATTTTTTTTTAATCTCACCTTTATATCTGAAAGTCTTATCATTTATTTTGTTGATCTTATCGTTTCATAATTCTATTAATTTTAGTTATCAGCTATTTTTCTCATCATTGAATCAGAAATCGGAGTCTGGAGATACAAAACGGCAAAAGAAGACTACTCTTCACCCTTGCTTCATTGTAAGACAAACTTTTAATACCTTTCTTTCTTTCTTTCCAAAATCTTTATTTTGGTTTCACTTGCAATTTGAAAGTCATGTGTTCTCATTTTGCTAGGACAGATATGACATGAATCTATTGTTTTTGACCTCGATAACAAGTACTATCAATTGACTTTGTTGTGAAAATCATTTTTCTAAAACTAACTGTATTATCATATTCTCCACTAATTTGATCAACTAAAAAAACATTCTACCTTGCATTTGACTTTGTGATTTACCAAAAGTAAAGATCCATTTTGTCTGACCTCCAAATTGGTTAAATTGATTTTATTCTAGAGATAAGCATTCAGTATCTCCTCGGATTATGGCCAAAGTTGCCACGACACACCCCAACTTTACATGGGTCCTATTACCCCGAACTCAATTTTAGCATAATTTGTCACCCTTTTGTGCTAATATGGTACCTTTATTAGATAAAAATGAGGGTCACATTACAGGAGTCACGTCAGTTAAAAAAGTGTCATATCAGCTAAAAAGGGTGACAAAAATATACTAAAATTGAGTTCGGGGATAGGGAGTGGGGGTGGTAATAGGGCCTGTGAAGCTGGAGTATGTCGTACTTTACTCTTTATTCTAATATCTTGCTGATATGTTATATCCGAAAACTTTCGAGTATTACATGGTGTTCTTTTTCTTTTAGTTTATTCCAGGATCTTTTTTATCTCACCTGCTTAGAGTTCTAATTCTCTTTGTCATCCATTTTCCTTCTCCATTTAGGTTTGGATCACAAATAGGAGATTCAAAAGAGGGGGTTGGGGGGAAGAAGGCAAAGGCACGCTTAGATCGTGAACCAAATGAATCCATTTTGCATTTACCTTAGTAACCGTAATGAAATTTAGTGTCATCGCCTAAGTAACATTTACAATAAATAGTTAGAAATAGGAGGTTTGTCAAATTTGCTATAGCCAAAATGATAGCATAATACATAAATATATATGACCCTAAACTTGATATCAAATTATAGCATTGACCTTAAAATTTGATAGTGCACAAATAAAACCTTTAACTATTCAAAACCTGAACAAATATGACCTCCAATTTTGCAACCTCTATGCATGTAACTCCCTTGCGCCTGCGTGAATATGTAATTCAATCATACGGTGCTACATCATTAAAAGGGCTGACTTGGACGAACTTTTTTCTTTCAATTAAAACACGTTGTTTTGCTTCTATAAGTTAAAACAACGTCGTTTTGCTGCTTCTTCTTCTTCTTACTATTATTATTATTATTATTATTCTACAACTATTTCTACATATTACGTACTATTGTTTCTATCAATATACTACTACCACTATGACTAATAATAATTATAATTATAATTATTATTATTATTAATAATAATAATAATAACAACAACAATATTTTAATAAAATTTTCATCTTAATAACGTTTTATTAATAACGTTAATTTAATATACTACTACTGTCCTTAATAGCGTTTTATTAATAACATTTTAATAACGTTAATTTAATAATGTTTTAATAAAGTTAATTTAATAATGTTAATTTAATAACGTTTTATTAAAACTACAATTTTTTTATTTATTATTAGTATAGTTTCATCTTTGAACTGAAAATAATGAAAAAATAGTAGTGAAAAGTCATTTAAATATATAAAAAGGAATTAGTAAGGGCAGTAATAGTCATTTTACCTTTTTTTTTTTTCACTGTTGAAACGTTCAAATTTTTAGCCCTACGCGCCCAATTTTGCGTGTACAACACGCGTTTTGCCACATAGGATCAAAGGTTATATTTGTTCAGATTTTGAATAGTTAAAGTTAGTATTTATATATTTACGTGCTATGCCTAGAGAAAATGTAATCTTTTAACAAGCAGTATTGCTTTTTCTAACAGTAAATACTGAAAGACAAAAGAAAAGAAAGTTGCCCGTAATTAATGAAACTAATATTCCAAGAGTTGGTGAACTTGCAGGAATTTTCTATGGATCAAAATGACATTGAGGATACGTTAGATCGTCTAAGAAGGATCAAGAGTGGAAGCTATCGGAATAGCTTCAATGTTGATCAACTTGAGACACTTGAAATGGAGCTAAGATTTTTGAGAACCTTTACCAAGTACGATCGTGTTCTTTTACCCGATTCTTTTGTCATAATCACAAAGAAGGACAAATTGATTGTGGAAATGCTTCACTCAGTTTTTGACGGAATTCCAGATGAATGCAAAGCTAGCCGTAATCTGGAAAGGCTCGTATCGCATTTGCTGGAATTCGTTGAAGATGGTACCAGTTCAAGGTTCAATTACGAGCTGAATGATTCCCATCTGTCAGAATATATGGATTTCCTCTGCATGAATTTCAATGATGCAGCGAAGTATCTGGACAAGCCTGACCCTCTTTTCAGGAGAAAATGAGGTTTCTGACATACTTATATGGTACAGAGATGAATGGTTGTGTTGACCATGAGAAGTTGAAAGGGTTCCAGACCCGAATTCGATTTGTGGTTGACAATGTGGGGCAGTTCTGTTTTGCTCTTTGGATTAATGAGGATGGAGATGATGCATCTAATATCGAGGGTAAGCCTCCTTATCTACTATGCCTTGTTATGCCAGTGGAACTGGAAATGAACTACATTTTTCTTGGTGACCTAAAAGCTTCAAAGCCTACTCAATCAATAACTTTCATGGACATGAGATTACCACCAGAATTTTCACATCATCTCATAAAGCAAAAGCTTAAGAACTCCCATTCTGATGTTTCTGCTCAAGTCATTGATGCAGCGATAGAGTTCTTGCTGGTTTTTCTTGGTGATGCACCATGTCATGTTATTCATGGTACGATGCTGAATGAGGTCATGGAAAAGGCAGGATCTCTTGTGGGTGATATTCTATGTGCAATCCAAAAGCTTCTTCCAAGCACTATAATCAAAGATGACGCTAGCGAGATAAATCTTTGTTCGATACAAATATTTGAGAAAGTTGAAAATCTAAAGGCACTATTGGAGGAGTAACTACAAATCCTTAACATTCATTCCATCTCAGTTTCCCACAGTTGGTGGTTTGAGCTTTCTGGATTCTCTTTCAAGGAAATTGAATGAGATATCGAAATCTGAAAGAGGTTTAGGTTTCATGATGAAGCCTCATATAGTTTTATTAGAGAGAGAGCTCTCATCTCTAACGTCCATTTTCAAAGATGTTGTGAAGGTGCACCATGAAGATGAAATTCTTAAAGATCTTCAGAGGTGTACTATCAATTTGGCATATGAAGCTGAGGTAGCCATTGACTGTATTCTTTCTAGATATAATGCTCTTTTGCATCTTTTTTGCTCACTTCCAACAATCTTAAAAGAGATCAAGAATATTAGTGTGGAGGTGAAAGAGAAGTGGTCAGATAACCTTGCTCTTAAGCCCTGCTCTATGGTTGAGCCATCCAAGCGTCAGCCAATTCAACATAGCGATCTTATGTATGATGAGGAAATTGTGGGTTTCCATAATGACATGAAAAGAATAATTCAGCATCTAATTCAAGGAGCAAATGAGCTAGATGTCGTCCCAATTGTAGGCATGGGGGGACAAGGGAAAACAACTTGTGCTAGGAAGGTGTATAATAGCGACGCCATTGTTTCTCATTTTGATGTTCGAGCATGGTGCATCATTTCCCAAACATATAACCGAAGAGAGCTATTGCAGGAGATTTTTAGTCAAGTTACAGGTTCAAAGGACAAGGGAGATAAGGATGACATCCTTGCTGACGAGTTGAGGAAAAGCCTAATGAAAAAGAGATATCTCATTGTATTGGATGATATGTGGGATTGTATGACATGGGATAACTTAAGACTTTGTTTCCCTGATGGTGGAAACAGAAGCAGAATTCTAGTAACAACTCGACTTGAGAAAGTGGGTGAACATGTCAAGCGCCATACTGATCTTTATTTCCTTCCATTCCTCACACCAGATGAGAGCTCCAAATTGTTGCAGAAAAAAGTGTTTCAAAGGGAAGATTGCCCGCCCGAACTACATGATGTGAGTCAAGAAGTTGCAAAAAGATGCAAAGGGCTGCCCCTAGTGATTATTTTGGTAGCTGGGATAATCAAAAGGAAGAAAATGGAAGCCTCTTGGTGGCATGAGGTTAAAAATTCTCTACTTTCCTATCTTGGTGAGTCTGAAGGATATGGTCTATCAACTATGAAGTTAAGTTATGATAACTTACCTGATCACTTACGACCGTGCCTTCTTTATATGGGGATGTTTCTGGAGGATGCGAGAATTCCAGTGTCTAAACTGATAAGTTTATGGATAGCGGAAGGCTTCGTGTAGAACATTGAGTCCGGGAGGTTGGAAGAGGCAGCTGAAGAATACTTGATGGATCTCATTAGAAGTAACGTGGTAATGGTTTCAAGGACAAGATATAATGGTCAAGTCAAAGACTGCCAGGTTCATGATGTAGTGCTTCACTTTTGCTTGGAAAAGAGTAGAGAAGAAAAATTTATGCTGGCAGTGAAAGGTCAATTTCAACCTTTGGATTGGAACTAAAGTCGAGTGAGCGTCAACTTCACTGATGAGCTTTCCAAGTGTGCATATCTGGACTCCAAAGTACTAAATCCTCTCCACAAACACTTGAGGTCGCTGATAACGACCAATCGAGGAAGAATATCTGAATGGAATCTGATGAGACTTCTTAAGGTCTTGGAGTTGAGTTCTCTTGATGTGAATTATTTTTCGTTAGCTACATTGAAACCACTAATTCACCTGAAGTACCTTGCAGTTAGCACACGTGAAGTTGATTTTCATGCAGATCCATATCTGCCCAATCTTGAAACTCTAATTGTGAAGTATTTCATCAGGCGTTCGGTGTTACCAGCAATTTTTTGGAAGTTTGAAAAATTAAGGCATGTTGAGATTAATAATGCTGTTTTTGATTTGGAAAACAATAAGCAGATGATCTTTGAAGAGTCCTCCAAATTGGAAAACTTGAGGGTATTAAGGAAAGTATATTTTCAAACTGATCAATCTGATAGCGTGGATGTGCTATTACGGAGGTGTCCTAATCTTCAAGAACTTGACATCTCTATTGGGGCCAATGACAATTCTGCAGAGTTTTGTCCCAAATTGGAGTGTTTTACCCAGCTTCAAATATTCCGCCTTTCCTTTCAGTGGCCCCAAATTGTTTCTGAGTTACACTTGCCTTCAAACTTAATGAAGTTGGTACAAGAAAAGACTCACATAGAAAGTGCCATTTCCATCGTCGGGGAACTACTATGTCTGGAGTATCTCCAATTAAGGAGTCCGTATTTTTCTCGAAACAAAGAGTGGTGCCTTAGAGATATCACGTTCCATAAACTCAAGTACTTAAAACTGGTGGGGTTAAGCATCTGCCTTGGAGGAATCCTTTCCCAAGCTTGAAACACTTGTTATAAAAGGGTGTTACAAGCTCGAGGAGATCCCCCTAAGCTTTGCAGATATTCCAACACTGAAACAGATAAAATTGATTAACTGCAACAATAAATCTCTGGAGGCTTCAGCTGTGAAAATTAAGGAAGAAGTCGCAGATATTGAAGGATGTGACCGTATTGACTTCACTATCGGAGTAAGTAGAAACAAACACCTATGTTCTGCTTTGCAGATATTCCAACACTGAAACAGATAAAATTGATTAACTGCAACAATAAATCTCTGGAGGCTTCAGCTGTGAAAATTAAGGAAGAAGTCGCAGATATTGAAGGATGTGACCGTATTGACTTCACTATCGGAGTAAGTAGAAACAAACACCTATGTTCTGCTTTTGAATTTCTACGTGCATCTAATGTGCAAACAATATCTTGAATACAGGATAGCGGGAAAATCTAAAGTAGCTGTGAGTCAAGCACATGCTTGCTTGTAACAACGACATGGTATCCTTTTAGTTTTTTCTTGTTCCTTGTTTTATTTATTCAATTTTTTTCCTTCTTTCTCTTTAATTTTTCCATGTTGATCCCAAACTAACAAGGTTCTGTTTGAATTTGACAATTACTTAGACAACAACAGCAAAAGCACAGGCAGGGTGGACGGATTTCTTTCCAAGCTAATTGTTGTCGCCAAGCTGATGTCGATTGTGCAGCTAGCCGAAAAACTAGTACTGGTTGCTAAGTTTGTTTTGATTGATCAACAGGGACACATGCCCTCTTTTTCTGTACGTTATAGATGATTGGAGACCTATATATATATCAGGGCTTTTCACCGTGATTTCTTCTTGCTCCCTATATTAACATCATATCTTTCTTATTCAGCTTTATGATTTTAGTACCAGATAAATCATTGTTTCATTCTTGTTTGTATGATTTTGGTGGTTGTTTACTCCATTAGTTTCT
>NC_061121.1:14983531-15053938 GCF_002878395.1 Capsicum annuum
GTATCAGAGGGCCTTTCACCGTAATTTCTTCTTGCTCCCTGTATTAACTTCATGTCTTAAGTATCAGAGGGCCTTTCACCGTGATTTCTTCTTGCTCTCTGTATTAACATCATGTCTTTCTTATTTAGCTTTATGATTTTAGTACCAGACAAATCATTTTTTCATTCTTGTTTGTATGATTTTGGTGGTTGTTTACTCCATTAATTTCTATAATCCTTTATCTTAGTCTTTCTATACGGCACCTGTAAAATTTAATAAAGGATACGAAGTACGAAAGTTTCTTTTTGAATGTAAGCACACCTCACATTTTCCGTCAACAAATAAAAAATAATTTTCTTTTTTCTTAAAAACATCTTTTGTTACTCCTCAAAAATGGTTATTTTTTCCTAAAAACTCAATCAAGTAACTTACTTTTTAAAGATAAAAATTTCAAGCTCCCCAAAACTCGATCAAATAGGCTTAGCCATAATTTCTTTGTTACTATAATTTTACTAAATTTGGTGCTCGGGTTGTTCGTACTTTATGTCTCTCTTCTCTTCAATCGTGATCTTGATTAGATATAAGGCACAAGTACCCATTTAAATTATATTCAAAGTTGATATGACACTTAAATTTTATGGAGATCTTATTACCTCTTAAATTCTTTTTTTTTTTTTTTTGGTGTTTTTATGATCTTTTTACTGACATTGCTGTCAGGTCAAATTTCCGAGGACAAAGTTTAGTGCAGATTTGAAGACATGGGAAAAAGCGTAGTTATGTACTCCCTCGTACCATTTTATCCGTCCCAAATTTCCACTTTGATGTCTCATTTTACTTGTCCTATTTTACTTATTAAGACAAGACAAAAATTTTTTTCTCATTATATTTTTAGTGTAATTGATTACTCCTTGTTATTAGCATTCTTGAAAAATATTGTAAAGAGGAATACCATTAAAAATATAAATGGTGCTTTGATATTAGTCATCCATCAATATTGGAACTAACAACGAGACACAATTAAGAGGGACAAAATGGTAAAGTTACATTATCAATCATTGTTTTCTTAATAACTGTGTCATCTCAATTTGGGACGGGTAAAATGGGACGGAAGGAGTAGATATCTAGAAGGCTACTAATAACTTGAAAATAAAAGATTTGAGTTTAAATGCTCCCTTCGAAGACAAAGAAGTGAGGTAAAGATAAGACCGTATTACATGAATATTCACTATTTTAATTTCTCGTCGATGGTTAATTTTTCGTCGATGGAGCCTCTACAAGGTACATGTAAATCTTTCACATGATACATACCTCATAATTTAAGAATAATTTGTAGTTCTACTCTTAGATATTTGAATTATTTTGTCAAATCGTAATATCCGTATCCATATATGGACTCGTACTTTGAAATCTTAAAATTTAGATCATACAAAAGATCCACTTTTATACTGATTACCCGCACCCAAGTCCGAACAATTTAGGCCGTGATCTACACTTCCTTCGACACTAAAAATTTGGTTCCTTTATAGCAAAGACACAACAAAAATGATACCACAACATAACCCCACAAGTGGGGACCAGAAAACTTCGCAAAGATCAATACCCAATCCTACAAGTTTCTTTTCTTTGTAATCATGTGGCTCTGATATCAAATGATATAATGCTTATAAATGTATTAGGACAGCCCGATGCATTAAAGCTTCCGTTATGCACAAAGTCTGGAGAAGAGCCGGACCACAATGATCTACTGTACGCAGCCTTACCTTGCCTATAAATATGTAATAATTTAGGTCCATAAAGAAATCCCACAAGACAAATGATGAAATGCCAAATTATTGAAGAATTTGGTTAAGTGCCATCTTTATGATTGATTCCAACAACACTCTTGCTCAGTAAGGACAGTTCTTCAGTACAAGACATGATTCAATTACAAAATTCAGAATGAATTGAAAATTGGAAAAAGAAAAAAAAAGAGAAGAAATGAGATGAAAGAATTGCTACATAAATATTGTAAAAAAATAAGGCCAAAAATCTTCTTTTGTGTGCTGCTAACTACTACCAATGAAGCAAAGCACTCTATATATATTCATCAACTTCCAAAAAATTATAGTTTCATCTTTGTGAGAACCATATTATCCATCAATAAGTAGATCAAGATTCAGACGTCACCGCGCAGCTTGTGGCCTGGTAAAGATCAAAGTGTGGTCCACTTCACAAAATAATGGCAGGAAGGAGAGTAAAAGCAGCAACTACTCTTCGGGTGCAACTTCGTTTTTTCATTCATACTTATTCCTCTTTTACATGAGAAGTTAAGAAAGTACCAGCGTTAAAAAGGACTGGGCAGTCGATGGATTGGTGAAATAATGCATTTTGCAGAACATCACTTCCTCACGAATGGTTTTTGGCATACAAGTAGTCGCTGGTCACTTCCATTCTGTAGGTCGATCACCCTGGCTTCCCAGCGGATTTGGGCAGCTAATGCGCGTGCTTTCTCTATTGGACCCAATGTATCAGAAAGAATAACCCATCCCTGCAACAAGTATATTCTTACAATTCAAATTCGTAAGTAAAAAACATGTGCAAACAGTGAGGAATAAGGCAGACGTGAGGTTTAGCACAATCCGAAGAAAAATATACTCCTTTCGATTCAATTTGTTTGTTTGGTTTTGACTTGACACGGAGTTTAAGAAAGTAAAGAAGATTTTGAATCTTGTGGTCTTACGCTAAAGATATGTAGAATGTACCAGAATGCTCTTTAATCTCTTGGTCTTAAATATGTCATGTAGAAGGTTAGAATTAAGGAGTTCCCACAAAAGCAAAGAGGCATTCTTTTTGAAATGAACTCAAAAGGAAAGTAAGACAAACAAATTGGGAGGGACTAGTATCTTAATGAGAAAAACAAGCCAGCCTTTGAAGAAAAACTAAATCAAAAGATCGTTAAAGAAGTATAGAGAGCTAACAGAATATTACCTCAGGCCTTAAAATACGATCCATCTCCAGAAGTAGTTCAAACATACTGCATCTTTGTGAAGCAATATGGGAAAGGAGCCTGTTTGCATGGAGCAAATCATATGTTCGGGGATATGTAGGAAAGGGTTCACACCTGGAAAAATTTTACAACATCGAAATCAATCACCTGAATGTTTCGAGCATCTAGCGATAAAAACAGTTCAACTCCGATTTCTTTATGTGAAATCAAATGAAAGGAGGAATCAAATTTCAAGAATATATGCAGGTGAGAATATTGCCGAGCTTCTTATGATGCTGCCTTTCCCTGGTCTTAAATTCATTCTTACTGGCTATAGAAAGACATGGCTTAGTGGAGGATATTATTCTGGTGGCGGAGAAGATTATAATCATAACCAAAACTAATTAAGCTGACAGCAAACATTAAATTACGCATGGAAAACATCAGGATCATCCAACGGCTTTATGCTCCTTCTCATTCAGTGACTATGGGTCATGAGATTGAGTTCATAAGCACATCACTTATAATCAGCCATTGTGATATTCAGTAACAGTACCAAAGATTAAAATACAATAAAAGGGCAGCCCGGTGCACTAAAGCTACCGCTATGCGCGGTGTCAAGGGAAGGGCCCCACCACAAGGGTGTATCGTACGCAGCCTTACCTTGCATTTCTGCTAAAGGTTGTTTCCAAGGCTTGAACCCGTGACCTGGTCACATGATAGCAACTTTACCAGTTACTCCAAGGCTCCCCTTCCAAAGATTAAAATACAATACAATGTACTTTAGAATTCAGCTGAATTCCAATGGATAGTCAATGTACTTCAGAATTCAGCTGAATTCCAATGGATAGTCAAATAAAAAAGGACTAAGATGCACGGAAATTGAAGAGATGATAATTCACGCAGCATAAGAGACTAATATGTGTAAAATAGCAGAAAGATACTAATTGCATTTTTTATGACCGGGAAATCCTTTGGGCCAACCACAGATTTTGAAAATCGGGATGATGGTCCCATTCTTTACTCTTCTCCGCTTAAATGCTGGACTCAGTTCGCTTTGTGCAAGACAATAATGCTTATTGCATATTATGGAGGAAAAATGTCCTAAGTAGCACTCGAGCAAAACAGAACAATGCAATTCTTCAGAAAGATATAATAGCTTCCTCTAACTAATATGAGATAGAAAATATTTAATAAAATTTAACAATCAAGAACATGAAGACATTCGTCCAACTTTAGCATGTTCACACATCCAAGCACATGTCTTTGCAAGTCTTTAGAACATTACAACAATGTCTCACCAGTTATGCAGAACACCGGCAAAACCTCGATCATGTATGAGAGGAAGTGTATTATGCATCCCAAGAGGAACCACATTCATCACCCATACCGATTTTCCTTCCTTCATCAATGCAGCGCTAAGACCGCCATAGTGAGCATTCATGTCCATGACATTACGTACCATATTATATGGAGGTAATGGATCATCATCACCTGGCCTTTTAGGATGGTCAGAGAAAATCAAGGGTGAGAGCAAAGACCAATAATTTCTCAGAGCTAATTTCCAGAAGTCTGAATCCTCGAAGAAATCATCAGGCTGGATCCCTGTCACAAATCAAAAAATTGGTTAAAAAAATGACTGCTAAGAATAGAGGGTCAAATTAACCGAAATTGGACACGTTGCAACAACCAATCTAGTTTTGGATATACAGAAAGAACACTTGCCGTTAATTTCAAGCTCAGTTGAGTTCAGGGAATCGGATTTGCTGTGAATTGGAACCCACCGTTGACTCGTTGTCCCAGATATACAGGGTGCAAGTGGTTGGTAGTATATTTGCATATCATTTCCTTTACAAACTGGTATCTCACCCTGCCTGCTACATTTAAATGCAAATTCTCATCGTGGAAGTCAAGTGAAAAAGAAAGAATGCTAAAAAGGTAAAACTTTAACTTGACAACAGATTGAAACAAATATTAACCCCTGAGCATAAAGGGTAACTTTTCCCTTTTGTAAATGACATGGGGCAGTTCTGCTTTAATAGGTATTATATTATATTTCTAGAACTGAAACTCTGCTATACTTTCATTCTCTCTTTGATCTTAAAATTAGCTTATGAATTGAATTAATAAAATTCAGAAGCAGCTTTTCAAGGAAGCAAGAAACCGAACACAGTGGGAGACCGAGAGTAAATGAGCGTGGCTTTCTCAGTAGCCTTACCTGGATGTATAACACTGAGAATCAGCAGTCTTCTGCCAAATAAAAGTTTCATCTTGCTGGGCCAAAAGAGACCAACAGAGTTTCTTAGTTAATTCTTCCAGTGGACTGCTTCCCTTGTTTGCACTGGTAGTCCTACTATGCTGCTGCTGGGTTGTTGGTGAGGTTAAAACAAAGTAACCTCCGGGCTTGAGTAAACGGTCAATTTCAATAAGAAACAGCCCATCTGTTTTGTCAAATCATCGTCAGTTACATGCTATTCAATTTATTTTCAAACTTTAACAGGGCTTGAATGGATATTTAAATGTTTAAGGCCATATGATATCTGAAATTGTTTCATCGTGATAGCTGACAGATCAAAAGGATGTTTTTGATTTTCTCTACAGGAAAATGTGAAAGAACTAAAACAACTATAGACTAGAATGCACCCATAAATAAGAATATGGCGCTGGTCTCTAAATGATAAATATCTATTCTTAGGTAAATCATCCCACACACAAAATGGTGAAATCTTTCAGGCAGTTTCCAGCGGTGGTCCAGTTCAGCCAAGAAAGAGCCAGAGCAGAATTCAGAATTTAAAAAAGGAAAATTGATCAGCGAGATAGTAAAATCCAGCTAAATAGACGATATCAAGCCAAATTATTCTATTTGGGAACTATGTTAACCAATGTAGTTTGTTAATCCTATAACGGATGGAAAGGAATGCGTGTAATGTTAGTAGGAGTGGATTCGACAACCCACATCATAAATACATAAGAAAATGAAGTAAATATCATGGTTAATACATGGAAATTACAAATATAATAAGATTAATCACTCATAAATGACTGATGGAAAACCATACATCCTCAAAGCACGACTGTAGCAATACCTTTGCTATTCCAAATGATTCCACATTTAGCACAGTGAACCATGTCATAGGACAATGATGGAAGTGGAAGCTGTTTCGAAATGAAACTGCCAATGACAGCTGGAAGTCCTCTCTCGAGGACTAACTGAACTTGGCTACCAGATGGCTCATACGCTGCCACACAAAGAGCCATCAACTTCAGTGAGAGTAGGCGGGCACCGAAGCTACCAAATCCACAACCAATATCCAGCACGGTGCGCACCTGTCATTCAGAAGAGAAAGACAATATATCTAAGAGTGAAATCTGTTCTGCATTTAGTTGTAGGAATGAAGCCAGTACGTCATTTGCAGACCAAAATAATTAATTTTAAGGAAACCCACAAAGATACAAGAAGTAACAAATAAGGATATGTAGTGAAGAACAAACATAGAACTTACACCGGCTTGAAGAAACTCTGAATCACTTCCCAGCCCAATCATCTCCGCAATAAGGTGAGAGTAATCATTGACACCATCAACATTCAATCCATCCTCTGAATGGAAAGCAATTTGGTTCTCTTCCAATAACATTAACCTGGAAAGAAAGCAAACCAATGACAAAACATTAAAGAAGCCATAAAAATTTGTCTTTTAGGATCTGTTACTTGAAAAGAAAACAATCCAGAGGAGTTAAGACTTAAACACATGCTCTATCATGTTGACTGCGTTATTTGAAAGATCATCTGAACTTGACCAACTATACCTCTTTGTCATGCTTCCGGAAGAAAGGAACTGATCTTTGGTTAGCTTCACATTTCCACTCCATATGACATCCCTACCTGATGGCCAAGTCAGTGGAGTCTTGTACTCCTTGGGAGGACGAACCAAGCAATCTTGGTATTCTTGCGATAACTCACAGTGCCGATCAAATTCCTCCCCATCTTTAAACCCAGCGAACAAGTTTGCAGATACATTGTAGCAAGGCACATAATTCTCTCTTTCCTTCCCACAAAGACCAACATCCTTTATCCGGTTAGCTCCCAGAGAAATGCTCTTTAGCTCTAAATAATCATTTCTTGCTTGCTCCTTTAGCTTTCTATAATTCGCATAGATATCAGGCTTTGCAGAGGATGTCACCAAGTCAAAGGTAGTAGAAGATGATCCCAACAATGCTATTAGCACAAAGACACTAACCAGACACAAGAGTATCCAGTTGAGTGGCGGTCTAGGGCCGAAAATTAATGATAGTTTATTAAGCAAAGGGCTTCTCATGGCCAAGTTTCAAGAACCCCTTAGAAAAATCTCGAGTTGAGTAAACACCACTAGGTGGTAGTAGCTATTGCTTCAACCTGAACCTCCAAACAACTATGAAAAGTGTAATATATCATCAGAGACCATCTCCCATATATATCACCCAAAATCCAAACAATTTCAACTGGCATTTGTTTAAACAACTATCTAAGCTCAACATAAGGAAATTCCCCAATCATACCAAACTAAATCAAGATCATAAATCAGGAAAAATTTCAATCCCACAAGTCTCCACAACCAACTAAAACAAGCAAATGCAGATCAGTAAAAAGTCCCTCCTCCTACAAGATTATGGCACATCAACCACCAATGACTCACAATTCACACACATACACCACCAATCCAAACAATGCCAACTCCCAAACACCAACTCTCTATTCCCTTATAAACCAAACCAAAACAATCCAAATCCTCAGATCACGCTGCAAAAACACACCAAATTTGCAAATCAAGATTCAAAATTCTCAAAACATTTCCAACATGAAACACAAAAAGACCAAAAACCCAGATCAGATCCACATCAGAAATGCGAAGAAAAGCCAAAAATCACACTTTTAACCCAAAAGGATTCAATCTTTGCATAACAAATAACAATAAACAAACGATAAACATAAGGGGTTTTGTTTATCATACCAAAAATGAGTTCTTGATAATGGAGGTGTAAATGTAATAATGTATGTCTCTATATATATATGTTATGACAGTTGCAGAAAGTTATGCAGAGTTGGGATTGGCCATTAACATATAAAGAAAATGAGTTCTTGAAAATGAAAATGAAGGTTGGGTGTGGGGGGTCTGGCGGGGTGGGGTGGCCTTTTTTTTTTTAATTTTTTTTCTGTTGGAAATGTAGAGAGTCCTATCAAAGGTTGAGTTCTTTTCTATAATGGGGGGGTTTCAAAATCTTCCTACATTAGTGTGTGTGTGTCAATACAGATCAATTTTTTCAGGGGCTCAAGCATTGAGAACTCTCACATAATCTAATTATTACATGGGAATAATTGTGTTGAATGTCTTTCTCTTTTTACTTTTTTTTGTTTTATTTTTTACTTTTTGCTCTTTGTGGCTAGGATTACTAGTGGGACCCTCCTCTCTCTTTTACATTGCACTTTAATTTAATTTTATTTTTTAAAATATAAACAAAAGGAAGATCAAAATTATTAAAGGGAAGAAGCACATGAGTGGCGTCAATGACGAACTCAGAATTTAGAGATCGTGGGTGATTAGAAGATTGAAATAAGTATATTGATGTCAAAAGTTTTAAAGTTCATCTTGAAAATTAAAACATCCGATTATCCTCTTGGTTTATCCTCTTGGTTTACTGGGTTTTTTCCTCTACTTTTCTAAGTCTTATACCAATTCTTACATATTTTTATTTAATAATTATACCTACTTTGTTCCGAATCTAATGGGTGCCAGACTATAAAAAAAAATGGTCATATGTTTGCCCCTGGGCCTACTGGTCAATGAAGTGAGTTTTGATAACTTGAAAGTCTCACGTTCAAATCCAAGTGTGAGGTGGCAGGTATCCATACATTGATAGACAAAATTATCTAATACCTATTGCTAGTAGAAGGTGGACGGTATCTCGTTGATTTAATTGAAATGTACAAAAGCTGACTGGACTATATTTATATAAAAAAAAAATACTCAAGGGAAGAAAAGAAGTGTTTTTTGTTTTTTGTTAAATTTTGGGATAATACTAACAAAAATATCTGAGCTTTGATCGGATTTTCAGTTGAGCATACTGAACTTTGCGGGGGTTTTATTACCCCTAGACCTTTTTTTCATATTTTAATGGCATCTATCTGTCCACTTGAACACGTGTAAATATGAGGCTAGCACGTGTATTACACGCGCCAATACACGTGTAAAAACAAGATTGGTGCTTGTATTACACTGTCAGCCGCTGAAACTGGGTATAGAGTTTCGGGAGAGAATTAAATCCACTTTAAAAAGTCTAGGGGGTAATAGGACTCCCGCAATGTTCAGTATACTCAACTAAAAATTCAATCAAAGTTCAGATATTTTTATGAGTATTATCCCTAGAATTTTGGTGAGCTTGTTATTTAACCCATTTCTTCTTTTGTTTACAACAATAACATCATCAATAAAAGAAGCGGGTAAAAAGAAAACAAAGCCAAATAATTATTGTTTTGGTTAGTAGTATAGCAGTTTTTCTCCTTTTCCTTTGTTTTGCTAGTTATTTTTATTATGTTTGCAAGTGATTATTATAAAATAATTACGTCAAACCAACAAATGCATATCATTTTGGCTGAATATGTATAATTATTTATTTAAACAAATAATAAACAAAAGTAGAAAAAAAAAAGTGTCTTTCATTGTTGTATTCTTGTGGAAGTAGATCTTTTCCAATTGCAGAAATAGTTTTAAGTGAACGTAATTAGCAAGTATAATAATGCCAAATGGAGCTAACGTTTGTTGTATAATGTCCTTTTCCACTTATGTACAACTTATAATATAAAATTTCTTTATCATTTTAATGAGCGTCGGCTACCTTCTTTTAATTTAAATTAAATAAAATAAAAAGAAACTTAATTAATGTTCTAGTTATAATTAAAGTATGGGATCATAGGTGTAGTATTTTTTTCTTTCTCCTTCTTTTAGGATCAATAGTATTCTCACTTATTCTTTAACGTGATTCAAATTCTTAATCTACCGATCAACAGCTGAGGCCTGAGATGTTCAGTCACTTGAGCAAGCTAGCTCACTTATCAACAGGGGTTGTATTGATAGTAAGAATACAAAAAAGAATTAACGATTTTGCTTATTTGGATGACTGGTGTGCAAGCTGATTCAACATCGAGGTGTGTTTTAACAATATAAATAAAATGATAATTTAGGTATGGAACAATAAATAGTTGAAGTATGTAACCCAGAAAAAATGATAGTTTGTAGGTGTATTTTTACCATAAACATAAACTCTAACAAATTTACGTAATTAGTGTAAGCAACTTATTAAGCATGTAGCTACTTATAACTTACCTATAATAATTAGCTCCCAGAAATTGTGCCTCAACTTTACCGTTATGCTTCAGATATTACTAAATCTTAACATGCCTATGCTACATAAATGGTAACTATTTATTCAAGTTGAGTATATTTATATCAAACTATATAATTTATCATAGTCATATAGTATTAGATTGACACCACCATATTAGATTGTTAAATTTTTGAGTGCTTATTATTTAACTCATTTCTTCTTTTGTTTACAACAATAACATCATCAATTATAATTACATAAGTATAACCCCTCTTAACCAATATACGTTTAAGGAACCTGTAAAACAAAACCTACATGTCAAATAATTTGAGATCAGGAAAGTAATTGTTTTGGTTAGTAGTATAATAGTTTTTCACCTTTGTTTTGCTAGTTATTTTTATTATGTTTGCAAGTGATTATTATAAAATACTTACGTCAAATCAACAAATGCATATCATTTTGGCTGAATATGTATAATTATTTATTTAAATAAATAATAAACAAAAATAGAAAAAAAAAAAAAAAGTGCCTTTCATTGTTGTAGTCTTGTGGAAGTAGATGTTTTCCAATTGTAGAAATAGTTTTTAAGTGAATGTAATTATCAAGTACAATAATGCCAAATGGAGCTAACGTTTTGTAGTATAATGCCCTTTTCCACTTATATACAGCTTATAATATAATAGAGTATAAGATTTCTTCATCATTTTAAATTTGCGTCGGCACCCTTATTTTAAATTAAGTTAAAATAAATGAAAAAGAACTTAATTAATGATCTGACTATAAATAAAGTATGGGATGACACGTGTAGTATTTTTTTTCTTTTTTATTCTTTAGGATCAATAGTATTCCCACTTATTCTTCAACGTGATGGTTGACAGAGGCCGAGCCAGAATTTCTGCTTAGGGGATTCAAAATCTGAAGAAAAACTCATCGAAGGGGGTTCAACATCTACAATATATACATAAAATCATTTTAATCATGTATTAATTATATAATTTTCCGTCGAAGGGGGTTCAGACAAATCCGCTATTACTGGGCTGACCCCGCCTCTAATGGTTGAGATGCTCAATCACTTGAGCAAGCTAGTCGCACTTGTCTATAGGGGTATTATTGATGGTAAGAATACAAAAAAGAATTAACGATTTCGCTTGTTTGGATGATTGTTAGTTAGTCGACAACAATAAATGCGTGTAAGTTGGTTCAGCATCGAGGTGTGTTTTAATAATAAAAATGAAATGATAGTTTAGGTGCGTAAATGGAAAAATAAATAGTTGAAGTGCGCAACTCACAACAATGATAGTTTAAATGTGTATTTTTACCATAAACTCTAATAAATTTACATAATTAGTGTAAACATATAACTACTTACCTATAATTAGCTTCCAGAAATTGTACCTCAGCTTTACCGTTATGCTTTAGATATTGCTAAATTTTTACATGCCTCTGCTACATAAAAGGTAACTATTTATTCAAGTTCAGTATATTTATATTAAACTATATAATTTATTGTTAGAGTTGTGACCCGAATTCTATTGATTGGGCTTAGAAAGTTTCGCGGTGCGACCCATGTTTGTGATTTTCAATGGGGTCTGTGGTGGTAGTGTAAGGATTGGGCTGATAGGCCCGATCCCGGAGTCCACCACTGATCCCAATGGGGTTGCAGGGGCGAAGCCCCGCGGTATGAACTTTTATGTTTTGGACCTAGAACTTATTTGTATGCACATATTATATAAGTGTATTTAGTGGGTTGTTTTGAGTATTCTGAAAATACGCACATTCTCCACATTGTACTTTTCTCCTTTCATAATGAAATTCCTGCCCGTGGTTTTTCCCGCAAGGGTTTCCACGTAAATCTGTTGTGTTGTTCTTGTTTTTCTTTTACTTGTGGTTTGCTTTATTCTGTCTGATTCTAACAAACTGGTTTCAGAGATTGTTCGATTGTTTTCTCGAGGATGACAACCATGAAGTATGATATTCTGTTGTTGGATTGCAACACCAGATTTTTGTTATGGCAGGTTAAGATGTGGGTTGTGCTCGCACAAATGGATTTGGACGATGCTTTATTAGGGTTTGAGAAGATGCCCTCATCGTGGATGGATGAGGATAAACAACGTAAGGATCGGAAGGCTCTATCTCAGATCCACCTTCATTTATCCAATCAGATTCTATAGGATGTTTTGAAGGAGACCACATCCGTTGCGTTGTGGTTGAAACTGGAATCGTTGTGTATGACGAAGAGCCTAACAAGTAAGTTGCATCTCAAGCAACGACTTTATTCCCATCGTATGTGTAAGGGTGCATCCTTGGAGAATCACCTATCTGTATTTAAGGAAATCGTTTCTGATTTAGAGACTCTAGAGGTTAAGTACGATGAGGAAGATCTAGGGTTGATTTTGTTGTGTTCGTTTCCTGCATCATACACGACTTTTAGGGATACGATTTTATATAGTCATGATACCCTGACGATTGATGAAGTCTATGATGAGCTATTCTTTAAGGAGAAGATAAAACATCTTGTGAATGGGTCGAAGACTCAAGAAGATGGTCTCATTGTTCAAGGAAGGACTCGTGAGAGGAATTCTGGGGTTGGTGATAGGTTTAGGTCCAAATCTAAAAACAGAAACAAAACCTGTAATTACTGCAAGAAGAAGGGCCATATCAAATTCGAGTATTGGAAGCTACATAATAAAGAGAAAAGAGAAGGTCCAAAATCGAAGGGAATCCAACCAGAGAAGTTCGGTGAAGCCAGTTTGGTGAAAGATGGTGGTAGTGATGGAGAACTCTTGGTAGTTTCTGATGGTAACTCCAAACCCTATGAGGATTGGATTCTTGATTTAACTTGCACATTTCATATGTGTCGTAATCAGGATTGGTTTATAGCATATGAAACAGTCTCTAAATGTATTGTATTGATGGAAAATAACACACCTTGTAAGATAGATGGTATTGGAACAATCAAGATCAAGATGTTTGATGGGGTTGTGAGGACACTTGGTGATGTGCGGTATGTCCCAGACTTGAAGAGAAATCTTATTTCCTTGAGTACCCTTGATTTGAACGGTTATAGGTACACTGGTGAAGGTGGAGTCCTAAAGGTTACTAAAGATGCTCTTGTTGTGATGAAGGAATAGAGAAAGTCTGCAAATTTGTATTCCCTGCAAGGCTCTACTGTTACAAGTGATGCAGCTATTTCTACCTTCTCTCTATCAGAAAGTGACGTTGCTAAACTTTGGCTTATGCGCCTGGGGCATATGAGTAAAAACGGGATGACTGAACTAAGCAGAAGAGGACTTCTTGATAGGTAGAGTATTACCTAATTGGAGTTTTGCGAGCATTGCATTTTTGGGAAGTAGAAGAGAGTCAGATTCACTAAAGACATCCACTTAACTAAGGGCACACTTGATTGCATTCATTCTGATCTTTGGGGTCCTTCTAAAGGAGGTGCGAATTACTTGTTGACTATTATTGATTACTATTCCAGAAAAGTTGGATATTCTTCCTGAAGCAAAAGAATGATGTGTTGCATACTTTCAAGGAGTGGAAGATTATAATTAAAAAACAAACAGGGAAGCAGGTAAAACGCCTTCAGATTGATAATGGTCTAGAGTTCTGTTCTAATAAATTTAATGCTCTGTGCAAGTCAGAAGAAATTATGAGGCACTTGACAGTTCGTCATACTCCTCAGCAAAATGGTGTGGCTGAACGAATGAATAAGACTATAATGAAGAAGGTGCGTTGTATGCTCTCTAGTGCTGGTTTATCCAAGTCTTTTTGGGTTGAAGCTGTTTTCACAACTTGTCTTCTTATTAACCTCTCTCCCTCAGTTGCGATTGATAAAAAAACTCCACAAGAGGTATGGTCTAGCACTCTTGATAGTTATTCTGATTTGAGGATATTTGGATGTCCTGCGTATGCTGATGTTGATAATGAAAAGTTGGAACCTAGATCTGCCAAGTGCTTATTTATGGGTTATAAGCCTGGTGTTAAAAGTTATAAGCTTTGGTGTCTACAAAGCAGAAAGTTATAATTAACAGGGATGTTGTGTTTGATGAAACTGCCATGCTTTGGGCTCCTTTCGAATCTAGTGCTTCGCCCCCAGATGAACTTAGTGACATGAATCAGCAAAAGTCAAGCACCCATGTTGAATTGCAGATTGGAGCAGTGTCTACACCAGTGCCTACTTCTCAGTCTAGCCAGGAGATACAGAATGATCCTATTTCTTCTTCACCACCAGTGGCATCACAATTTTCTATTGCTAAAGATAGGCCTAGAAGAGATATTAGACATCATCAGAAGTATGTTGAAGCTGATTTGGTTGCTTATGCATTGAGTGTAGCAGAAGGTATTAATTTCGGTGAAGATCCTTCTTCTTACTCAGAGGCAGTTAGTTGTGATGATTTCGGCCGATGGATGATTGTTATGCAGGAGAAGATGGAATCACTTCATAAGAATGGCACATGGGATCTGGTGAGATTGCCTAAAGATAAGAAAGTTGTCTGTTGCAAATGGGTATTCAAAAAGAAAGAAGGAACATCGGGAGTTGAAGATGCTAGATACAAAGCAAGACTAGTTGCTAAAAGTTACAATCAGGTTCCAGGTATTGACTTCACAGATGTGTTTTGTCCAGTTGTAAAACATAGTTCGATTCGAGCATTGCTTGGTATTGTGGCCATGCATAATCTTGAGCTCGAGCAGTTGGATGTCAAAGATGCATTTTTACATGGAGAACTTGAGGAGTACATCTATATGCAGCAGTCAGAGGGCTTTGTAGTCTCAGGAAAGGAGGACTATGTATGCTTACTGAAAAAGTCTCTTTATGACCTAAAGCAGTTGCCTAGGCAGTGGTATAAGAGGTTTGAATCTTTTATGACCTCTCATATGTTTCAGAGGAGCAACTATGATAGTTGTGTCTACTTTAAAGAGGTAAGCAATGGTTCATTCGTGTATCTTCTCTTGTATATTGATGATATGTTGATTGCAGCAAAGGATATGAGAGAGATAATAAAAGTCAAAGCCCAGTTCAGAAAGGAGTTTAATATGAAAAATCTAGGAGCAGCAAAGAAGATTATTAGCATGGAGATTCCGAAGGATAGAGATAATTCTAAGTTATACTTGAGTCAGAAAAGATATATTGAAAAAGTGCTTCACAGGTTCAACATGCAAAATGCCAAGCCTGTTAGTACTCTATTGGCTGCTCACTTCAAACTCTCGGCCACTTTATCTCCAAAGATAGATGATGAGTGTGACTATATGTCTCGAGTTCCATACTCTAGTGCCGTCGGGTCTCTTATGTATGCAATGGTGTATTCCCAATCAGATTTATCTTATGTTGTTAGTGCAGTTAGCAGATACATGGCAAATCCTGGCAAAGAACATTGGAAAGCAGTTCAGTGGATTTTCAGATACTTGCATGGATCTGCTAATGTTTATTTGCAGTTTGGGCAAAACAGAGATGGATTAATCGGGTATGTTGATTCTGGTTTTACAGGAGATCATGATAAAAGATCCCTTGCAGGCTATGTTTTCACCATTGGTGGTTGTGCTATTAGTTGGAAAGCTACCTTACAGACTACGGTTGCTTTGTCAACTACTGAGGCAGAGTATATGGCTATTACAGAGGCTTTCAAAGAAGCTATTTGGTTGAAGGGTCTGTTTGGTGAACTTAGTAAAGACTTACAGATTACTACGGTCTTTTGCGACAGTCAGAGTGTTATCTTCCTTACGAAAGATCATATGTTTCACGAGAGGAAAAAACACATCGATAGTCGGTATCATTTTGTGCGTGAAATTATTGCCCGTGGTGATATTATAGTGAGCAAGATTAGCACTCATGATAATCTTGCTGATAGGATGACTAAGACACTATCAAGTGCCAAGTTTGAGTATTACTTGGACTTGGTTAGTGTTAGTTGTTAAGATGTGCCCTTAGGGTCTTTTGTGGAAGAGGTGGAAAGTTTGTCTTGAAATGGATTTGAGTTCTGAAATAGAATTCGTGTCAAGGTGGAGATTGTTAGAGTTGTGACCCGAATTCTGTTGATCCAGCCCAGAAAGTTTTGTGGTGCGACCCATGTTTGTGATTTTCAATGGGTTCTGTGGTGATAACGTAGGGATCGGGCTGATAGGTCCGATCCAGGAGCCCAGCACTAATCCCGATGGGGGTGCGGGGGAGAAGCCCCGCGGTATGGACCTTTATGTTTTTGGGCCTAGGACTTATTTGTATGCACATATTATATAAGTGCATTTAGTGAGTCATTTTGAGTATTCTGAAAATACATACATTCTCCACATTGTACTCCTCTCCTTTCAAAATTCCTCTGCCTCTGCCTGTGGTTTTTCCCGCAAGGATTTCCACGTAAATTTGTTGTGTTATTCTTGCTTTTCTTTTACTTGTGATTTGCTTTATTCTGTCCGATTCTAACATTTATCATAATCATATATTAGATTGACACGACCATATATAGGAACTAATCATTGTTATAATCAATAAAATTAACTTAACAAACAGACCCAATGTCATATTTTTATTATTTTAGTGTAAACATTGGGTAATGAACTTGTTTCCTACTCAAATTAGCAGTGTACTTGTTCTTGAAACTTTCATGATAATTGGTGGCTTTAATTTAAACTAACAAGGCTTGCCAGAAACCCTACTTTTGTTTAACAAAGAAATCCGCACATGCTATCTTTCGAGTTTACTTTTGCTAAACTTCGCACTAGTGTGATAGCTCGCAAATTATGTGGAAATATAAAACGTAGTACTAGACAAGTACCGTGCGATGAACTCGATCGAACAATACATACAAATTATCATCTCAAACCAGAACACCCCGTCTCTGATTTTGAACATTTCTTGCTCAACCAACTCAACCACCATGAAATGCCGCACTCGATTTTAATTACAACTATAATGACAAAGTGCAACGAAAGCAAAATGACAATAATTGGGAATAATTTTTTTTTTCTTGTTGGTATATCATATATAGGACCAAAGGAGGATATAAATTATAATAAGTGTGTTTTGATCATCCCCTCAAGCATTTAAGTTATACTAAATATTAATCCTTCTTAATATATCTCAAAGTAAATTAACTTAAAATAACAGGTTAATTTTAATATTTTGTTAATTATTTATATTTAAAATGTAGGATGACAATGTGGATTTTTTATTTAAAAAATTTACACGTTACATCAGCAGGCACACATGCACATTTGTGGAAAAATGATGATGTGTTGATGACATTTCATTTTTCAGATGCTGAAAATTTGACTTTTTATAATTTGTATTTTCTTGATATAATTAGTTCATGAATTTTACAGTATTATTTTTTTTTTAAAGTACTTTTTGACAGTAATATACTAATATTGCTGCTGCTTTTTGACCCAATGAGTGTAAAAACTAAAATTTTGTACTAATAAAATAGGGACATAAAAGAAAAAGAAAAAGGGCTCTTTTAAGAGGAAAAGAGAAAAAGAGAATCCTAGGTTAATCATCTTAATGTCCTGATTAATACTAAATAATGTCAGTTTATTTTTATTTTAAAACTCATTCCAAAGGTTAGTGCTAATTTACCAATATGTGACCTGTCTTACTCAACTTAACACTTCATTTTTACTTGGAGGTAGCTATATAACAAAAATTGAAAAAATGTCTCCTTTTAATTGACGATTATCAAAAAAATCAAAAAATGAGTCAAGGTTCGTTGACAAGTTCTTCCTTTCTATTAGTGCCACCGGAAAGGATGAAAAGAGATAAGATGCTTCATTTTTATTTGGTGGTATGAGGAGCTTTGTATTGCGCTTATTTTTTTAAAGAAAATATTTTTCAGAATTCTTAATTAAACGAACACGTGAAGTTTACATCCATACTAAACACATCCTAAGTTGTTTTGCATATTCAATATTCGAAAGATTTGTAGGTCAGTAAATCATTTGACTTTACCTTTGACGGGGTTTGCCTTTCTATCCTTGTGATCAAAATCAACCTCTCAATAACAGAAACTCAATTTTCAGTATTCAAGATTTGATAAATATGTAATGTGTGTATAAGTTGTAAGATTAAAAAAGATTGAGTAGATAGCAAGCTTCTTAAGCTAAATAAATAGAGTAGTGTGGTTGTAAATTTTTGCTATTTAATTTCTTTGTGCAAATAATTTAATTTAATTCTTCCATTCTTTCTCCTACCATACTTTTCAAAGTACAATTAATATGGATACTATATGGTATTTAATTATAAGTTTGATTCCATAGCACATGCATTACATAATGGTGGAATTGGTGAACAATAAAGTAGAAGAAATTAAAAAAAGAGAAATATTGGGGAGGGAATTATGGAGTGACAGTTGGTTGGATGATTGAAAAATATGGACATAAAAAGAAAAAGGTTATATATATTACTATAATAAGAGAAAAAAGAAGTAAAATAAAAAGAAAATTTAATTAAACATGATAGAGTCCTAATCAAACTCTTCTTAATCTATTTTAAGTTTTTAATTCCTACTTTTAATGATGAATAATGTCATCTAAATTATCCATTTGAAGGCTAATTCTTATCAAATGAAATTGAATTGTTACCAAGACCGCCCATGGAACAATGAGTTTTTCTTTAACATCGAGCTTCTCAATTTGTATGATATTTTTCTTCATCTTAAAACGTTTTAAATTTATAGTTAGTCTTTTTAATTTAACCAATTATAACATATTATTATTATTATTATTGTATGGGGTAAAAAGGGCTTAGGATATATTTTTTGAATTGGGTGAACCGCTCTAGGCCGGGTTTTAGTAAGGTCGGCCTACGGTACCACGATCTCGGGGGTGATATCAACATGCCAAGATGTGCACTCGGACAAAGGGCAAAGACGTTCTAGATAATAAGTTAGGGATGATGACTGTGTGCTAACAGACAAATGGAAGGACATTGTGTCACGGATTTCAAAAGGCACCATCAGCCCTCGACTATCTGATACACGCTATTGGGTTGTTTGTTTTTTCCAATAACATAAGGTCTCTCATTAGCCATAGGTACCTCCTATACCCTATAAACAGATACTTCTCTCCCATTGTAAAGGATTTGATTTAATTTTATTCATTCTTGCCTAAGAAGCAAATAAAATATTTTTAGCTTGATTCTTAAACATTCTCTATTTCTCTTTCCTTTAGCTGCTTAGTTGTTTCCTCGTTGCCTCACCTGAGTTCGGTCTCGTTTCATCTGTACAATAAGATTTGTTCCTATTTTCTTGCTTTTTTAATTACGTTATTTACATTTTTGCTTATATTCACACTAGTAATTCAAAACTAACTCAACAACAATTCAACTGTACTAAAAAGACCATTAACAGTCCCTACTTTATTTTTTATTATAATGTCAGATTTGATAAAAGAATTTACCAATCATTATATTGTAGGTTAACTTATACCCTATTTGGTCAGACAACTTGTGTTTGACAAAAAGTCAAAAATTATTTGTGAAACATTTTTGTTAGTAATTGTGTTTTTTAAAAATGCTTATTATCTAAACACCTTCATTCTGTTAAATAAGTATTTTCTTGATAAATGTTTTTGATCTTTTAAAAACTTAGACTAAATAAACTACTTATTATTTGATCGTACAAAAATTCTTTAAAACTATCACCAAACATAACATAAACTCTAAATTAGCTTGTTTGCTTTCCCTCCTATCAATAATTGGTGGTGCAGAGATAATTAATAATTAAAGGCATTATATTCCACATGGACACATTTGTTGAATTGGAGAATAATAAGACATTATACACATGTTGATACCATAACAAATCAAATGACAAATGATGGTGGAATTGGAGGATGATTTAAAAAAAAAAAAAAGTAGTAGAATAACAGGACAAAAGAAAAGTGAAGTTAGTTTACTTTCTTCTTTACATTGATATTAGAGTTTGATTTATCACAGTTCTTAATTTCTACATGATACTAGACTAATATTATATTGTTCACATTTCAAATATTTGTTATAGATGTGCTAGGGGTGTTGAAGTTTGACATCGGTCACGGGAGGGCAAATTTACCTTCTTATATACTTTTGGGCGGCCTTCACTTCATAAGCTAACGTTTAAAGATAACAAAGATAGTATACATATAACATGTAGGTTCAACAGAATCTAATAATTTAATTCTGTTAAATTTTGTATTTGTGTCACGTCAAAAAAATCTCCTAATATTCAGGATTTAATTACTAATACTTGAGAGGCAATCGTTTTCTAATATTGAGAACCTATAAAATTTAAATTCTCACGATACTTCTTATCCATTTGTTTGGAAAAAAAAAAATGGCAGTAGCCTATAGGTTACGTTAGGGGTTGCTTAAGAAAGTGACAACATATAAGCAGGGAAAAACAGAAACATAATGTGACATATATATGTCGTAACACCTAAGCAAATCTCCAATATATACCATATATTGGCAAAAAAAAATATCCCGGTGCACTCTAGCTTTCGCTATATGCAAAATTCAGAGAAGGACTGAATTAACTACAAAGGTCTATTATACGTAAATTTACCTTACATTTTCGTCGGAGATTATTTTCACGACTTGAACTTGTACATGACCTCCTGATCACATGACAACAACTGTATTGGTTAGTAGTTACTGTAACCCACCATATATGCTGTATTAGTACTGTACTATATAGTTATGATTAATCATAATGTGACATGTGTATTGTAATGCCTAAGCAAATCTCCTAAATATCTCATATTAGCAAAAAAGCAGCTTGGTGCACTAAAACCCCGTATGTACGCGGTTCAGTCGTCGTTCAGTGAAAGACCGGACGACCACAAGGGTCCACGATACGCAGTCTTACCTTGTATTTCTGCTAGATGTTGTTACCACGATTTGAACTCATGACCTCGTGATCACATGTATGACAATAACTTTATCAGTTATTAGTGTACTATATAGCTATGATTAATCATAATGTAACATGTGTGTTGTAATACCTAAGGAAATCTCTTATATGTGCATGCCATATCAGTGTACTATAGTCTATAATAATGATATTCATAGATATGATGTTAGTTAGCTCAAGCTGTGGGGAGAATGGCCAACTCATTGATAAGGACAATGGAAACTTCAGCTGTGGGACTTACTAGTAATCTATTTAATGACATTTGCTGTGATGCCAACAACACCTACTAGATATATCCCTTCTGTCATTTCATTGCTTTATTTGTTTCTCTTTCTATTTAATGACATTTATTTGTGAAACAAGGAGTAAACTTGTGATTTTAACAGGTTTTTGTGCATGCAAAGGTTTTGAAAATGAGGTGCTTATCACCAAATTATGGTCAAAATTGTTGTGATCACACCCCAACTTTATAGGAGTCATATTAACCCCTAACTCATTTTTAACGTTTTTTTATCACTCTGTTATGCCGACGGACACCTTTATTATATAAAATGGGGACCACTTCAAAATTGTCACGTTAGCTAAAAAGGTTAACAAAAATACGCTAAAATTTAGTTCGGGGGTAATAGGACTGTCGTAAAGTTGGGGTGTGTCGTAGCAAATTTGGACATAGTTCAAGGAGGATACTAGATGTTTTACTGTATAATTAATAGTGACGGATTCAAGATTTTTATTAAGGAGATTCGAAAACATTCATTCATTTAATTGGTTTATTTATTGATTTTACCTTCGATTTAATGACATTTATTTGTAAAACAATGGTAAATTTGAGATGTCGGAGCCGGCCTAATGAGGGTGAGCTAAGCAGAACTGGTAGATTTTTATGAAGATGAGGTGATGCATATGATGAGTGGCAGATTCAAGATTTTCATTAAAAAAAAATTAAAATAATAAAAATATAGTGTTTGAGATCTGAAATTAAAACCTTAAAGATTAATTGTGAACCCATAAACCACTAAGCAAATCTTTATTCTTGTGTTTGAGGGATTAAAATCTATATACGTGCATAACAAATAAAAAAATATTTTATACGTTCACTGTAATTTTTTTTATGAGGGGATTCAGATGAATACCCTCCCCTTGATCTGCCCCTATATATATATGACATCTTAAACGAATTCTACGTCAAAATTAAAAAAAAAAAAAATGAAATTCACATTATACATTGACTTACATTGTGACAAAAACGTTTATAGACAAAATTCTAGGGGTAAATATTCACGGTGGAAAATGAAGGCCAAAAATAACATAATTTGTTAGTACAAATGTATAAATAAATGAACCAAAGTTTAATCATGGGAAAAATTGAGAAATAACTTAAACCATAGCAAATAAGATTTCACAATAGATAAACATGAAAAAAAATCGAATAACTTAATTAAAAAAGTAGAATAACCTAGCAAGCCAATATACATATTTAAGAATATATGTCAAGAACAATATGAAATTCATTGAATTCTAAATGTTAAAATTAAAAAAGAAAAACATATAGTACATAACTTATAATCCCATAATCAAACATATAGTACATAACTTAATCCTATTATCAAAATATAGAATAAAATCTAAGTAAAATTAGTATTATGGGGCACAAAAGTAGACAACTAAAGTATAAGCAATGCACATGTTTTTTCTTAGGTCGTACATTGTTGTCTTGTTGATAATACCATATAATTGTCAACAAGACACATTAGGTACAAGTCCTTATTTTGATACATATTTTAAAGAATTGATTATGACAATAGGAAAATGTGTATCGTAAATACTATACCACTTATGGTTAGAATAGTACTTTAATTTTGCTAAAAATTACGTATATATACAAGGTAACTTTATCTTATTACATAAAATTTCATATTGAAAAAGAAATTACAAAAATTTCAAAGTAATTACTTAAATGTCTTCCCCCTCATACATATCAAAATACCATATTTTGCTCCTATTTTAATGCACTGATTTTTGCTTCATATATGTGCTCCTTTATTTACGCCTACAATCAAGCTAATGTAATATTAATACTCTCTCATCACCCTCCTATTTGCTTCACTTTTATAATTGGAATTGAAGATGTAAACTTTCAATTCACGTAATAAAGGAAATTGAATCATTCTTTTTCCTTATTATCGTGTAGCAAATGTAATGTTACAATAACACTAATTTTTCATTAAAATTATTATAATCTTGTGGATAATTAATGTATAAGGTGAATATTTTATATGTATAGTGTGATATTATACAATTTGGAAGATTATATTTTAATGTATAAGTTATAATATATCTGACATTATACATTAGTTATTTTTGGAAGACTAATATATAATATAATATTATTCTTCTGACATATATTTCATTATGTTATACATTAAGAAGTTCTTGATACATTTAAGAGGCATTTTACGTATTATTTGGTATTATACAATTAGAAAGTATTAATATTGTATAAAGTTACATTATACCTTCTGATAAGGATACAAAAATGTACATGTTTAATGTTAATACTTAAATATATAGTATGATATTATACATTATGCAGATTATTTTTTAAATGTATAATGTACCCACATACATGTGCAATTGTTGTATAATGTTATCTATTAAATTTCAACTTATCTGTTATTTGCATTGATTCAATAAATACATCACATATTGAATAATAAGACTGAATATATCAACTGTATTTGGATATATATTATTCTCATTTAACTATTTTGTTAACTGATGTTTATTTTTTTCATGGATTTTAAATTATTTATAATAAATTTATATGATTTCGTGCATGAAAGATAATTTCTTTTATCAAAACATACTTTGAAAATCAAATTTCTAGGAGCTTAATGGATCATATCAGTTTGAACACAAATAATTCATACGTGTTAATTACTCCTACTAAAGAAAAGGAAAGAGAATGAAAAACAAATATTCCCACTAGATTTTATATTATTTTATGTTGTTGTTACATAATTTTTAAAAAGGTTTTAATCAAAACTATATTTTATTACTGTTTATGTAATTTATTACTACTAAAAATAGTATAAGAAGGAAATAATAAGATTGTTTTATCTGTTAAAATCAATAACAACATAAAATATTGTAAATGAGAACAATTAATAGTGATGTTGAATTTATTTTTTTTAATTTTAATTTTAGTTACTATATTTAATCATACATCACATAATGATATGTAATTAATTGCGTTAATTAAGGTAGAAAAAGATAGTATCTGATTTCTCTTTTCATAATTTAGGCAAATCTGTACTATCATACATTGCAGTAATGTATAAGGGACTATCTAATGTATAAGTATATTTTACAAATTAATGAGAGAGAAAACCTTACAGGATTATATATAAATATTTTCATTATAGAAGGGATTTATGTGGTTTATACTTAATTTTGTGCAACCAAAATTGCTCTAACATACTAACATTACTCTTTCACTTTATTTGAACATGCAATTCACCACTACACAATCTAACTTTTGGGTCCACATAAAAGTTCTTGTTCTTCTATTAAAGAATGGCTTGATATTTTCTCCTCTGAGGTACCCGTAGAGTTGGAGTTAAGATTTGAAGTTTAAGAATTTTATATTTATTATTTTTATATTTACCATTTAACTCATAATCCGTCATAGTTATTGGATTAGCAATTAAATATTTATAAGTGCGATGAATTTTTTAATATAAATACAAAATTTAATTAAAAATTATTTAATTCGTCTGAACTCATACATGACATTGTAGCTCAACTCTTACATTGAAGACGTTGGAACTTTGAACTAGTTTCAATATTATAACTTTTTTTAAAACCCCGAAAAATCCATAGTCGCTTGGGTAAACTGGCTCATAGTGCAATAGCTCACAAATAGCATATGAGATGTAAATTGCACTATACAAATTCGGTGCACCGAACTCTGATTGAGAAGGCTACTGGTGAGAGGAATCGATTCTAGGTCTCCCACGTGAGAAACCAATCACTCAACCAACCCTCGCAGGTCAATATTATAATTTAAATAAGTTACATTTTCAAACAATTATACAGTATCTTTTAATAGAACTGGTTATCAATCAATATTGGTCCAAACCGTGAATTGCGGAATTACCGTTTTCTACAAATACACCATATTGGATGCACGTCACTTTACTAAACATTGAGTTCAGTTTCTTAAATATAACACAATACATGTTTCCAAAAAATGAAAAGGAATCTAACTTAAAATGTTTTTTTTTTTTTTTAAGGTTTTTGTACTGCTAAATGTTATCAAAGAATATGTTTGTACAAAATTTTTCTAATTGGCAATGTTGACTTGTAAATTTAGTAATTATCCCATTTTCTCAAAGGCAAAATGGATGAGAAATTGAAAATGTCACAAGGCAAAATTTGTTTAGTGGCTATTAGCATAGATATTCTGATTAAATCGGTGAGAAGAAGGTTAGACCAGTCTAACAATTAGGAAGCTTCTCCCAGTGCAGTGAAAGTATATTTCCCGCCATGCGTTATCTCAATGAGCTGGCTCAATATGGTGGGAAAATCATGATTCATAGCGGGAGAAACCTCTATTTCTATTAGTGTTTCCTTAACAACTACACCTTCAAAAACTTGAATTTTGAATTTATTTTTGCCTTTTTAGCTCCAAAAACTCAAAAGAATTCACCGAAGAAATTAAGTATTTGCAGGTGAAATTAAAAAAATTCTCCAACCAACAGTGTACCAGAAGTGATGCCTATACTTTTTTTCAACAGATTTATGTACTTGTAACAGTTTCAACTTTTTATACAAGGAACTATCAAAGTTTCAAATGAGCAGACTGAACTTTCAAATGCACATTCGCTGTCCAAACTGATTCCAGAGTGAACCATGCAATTGGTTTGTATGAAGAGGGCGCGGGGTGCATCTAGCTACTTCTCTGCTACAAGAACTGCAGGAATTTCTTAGCACGACAGCCAATCGACATTTTCTCATGGTGAGAAGGAGAAACACCAGTCAATGAATTGACGATGAAGAGAACTAGTTTTCTTGGTTTAGTTTTCCCTCTTAACGACAGAAAATAGGATTGATCAAATTCTATTGAGTCAATCAGTTCCAACGACACAATTGTGTAATGAGTGCAGAAGGATCTCTTCATTCAGAAACCGACCTGCAAAAGAAAGAAAACTTCAAAGGAGGAGCCAGTTATAAATCAATTTCATGTTTTGAATTGTGCTTACCTATGAATACTATTTTGTTCATCTGAATCTCTTCATTTCTCCATTTACGACTTGGAACAATTTCATATATTTCTCTCACACCCTGCCAGATACAGTAGTCAATCTGTTAGCACAAAGAAAGCACAAACCATAGACATCAAGAATCAATGTTGTACATCTACATAGGATGAGATTGCACGGAAATGTTATTGCCATGTTTCCTTTTTAATTTCCAGGAAACACCGAGAAAGCCTGTTTTACTTGTCTTGCGAGTAGAACTTAAGCAACATCATGGTTGACAGAAATTTCTGCGCAACAGAAATTTGTTACCATCGACTTAATTGTATACTTAACATGTGACAATTTAGAGCTCAACAGGATATTGACACAACCCGGTCCCGGGCCATGTCGTAATGGGCATCTCAAGTCCGACCGGGACCGGAGACAACCCCGTTACCCAACCCAACCTACAGCCTCTGAGTTGGTTGAATTCCGAACATATAACAAGATAGCGATATTGTTCATATCAAGACTCTAGGATAGGATCACAATCGTGACCGACCCAACCGAATCCAACCATCCCATACCAACCGTCCAAACATACCAAATCAAACCAATTACCAAACAAAGGCCATAAACCAAGCCATTACCAAATGATTTTCAATCATAATGTAATTTAATCCCAAAATGAAATATGATGGAACAGTGAGAAATTATGTCTGCTGATGCCAGCCTCCCAGCATATTCCAATGCCAAGGTTGACACCAATACCGATCCCGCCCATTTCAATCCATAGAAGTACCACAAATCCTCTAACCAAAAGAGTAATAAAATCCGGTTGGGACATGTCCCCAACGATCGCCAAAACCAATATTCGAAATAAAATCAAAATGTCTAACAATATCCATGACATGAATGGAGCTTTCCGGAAAGACGAAGACGGAAGCTCACCACTTTAATCCAAACAGCTGTCCTGAGTCAATTACTATGTAGGAGGAGAAGAACGACAAGTTCTTACATAGCGCGGGTGTACAACCGCCAGTAGACGGGTTAGCGAGTGACCGCTAGCATGATCTCAGGATAAGAATAAAATAATGTCATTTATTAAAACCAAGTAAATCATCCATAATGCACACAACCATATATATATATATACACACACATACACATAACCATGCTGGGAAAGGGAACCATATTTAGCATGCATTTAAAACCATTACCTGGGTTGTGTAGCTTTGCCGTCCTAAACCACCCACGGGCTATATGGGTTCAGCTCCCCCAACTGAGAGGGTTCCAGTGCGTGTAGCCTCACGACCAGAGAAGTATCTCGTTGGGATGACTAGTACATCCCCAAAATAAAGTGTGACACTCGCACACGGTCACCAAGACCAAACCTCATAACGGCAAATATGAGTTTCCAATTTCGGTCCCCCCGGGACCTCTACCTTCCATGGCTTAGCTACACCTCCCCCTTTAATGCCCAATTAAAATCATTTTCCAAATAATCAAACCATTATCCAATTGTTAACCAAGGTCATTCATATTGGTATCGTCATACCAATCCTTACTTGCAAGTATCATCCATAGCCAACTATTTATAGGTTTAAGGGGACTTTCAAGTGCCCTTCCCATTATCATATTAAACCTCTTGGGGGATTTCATGTATCCCACAAGCAAAACCATTTAGCCATTTACCATTCCAAACCATTTAAACCATGCATAATTCCTTTACCAAGTTTGAAAACAAGCAAGAGTTCCATTTAAAAGTAATCAATGCAATGAACATATCTTTATAAGCATTTTGTCAAACATATTGGGGGCATAATATAACCAAAACCAATTCCAATTACCATAAAACCATTCCCATGCAATCCAATCATCCAAAACCACTATTAATGCATAAAAAAGCATAATTAAACCATGGAAAACCATAACCAATTATTTATAACCAAAACCCCCAAATCATAATTGAAAACCAAAATCATATCATTATAAAACCATGAAAAATATCATGTAAAACCATGCCTTTAGTTATAATTAACAATGAGGGAAGAGATACATGCCTTAATTGAGAAGTAGACGAAAAGAAATCACCAACACAAGCCACGGATTAAGCCTTAAGGATGCAACCCTAGCTTTCTTGCCCAAAAACTCCTTGAAAGAATTTTAGAATGTTTAGGAAGAGTTTCTAAGTGCTAATGAATAGAATGCTAATGAATAGAATATTAGGGTAAAATAACCTTCCAAGTACCCTGTATGTCGTGGGACCTGATTAGGATAAGCAGGGAAATGTTCAGATTGCCCTCACTTAAATCCCTTAAAATTCCCGTCACAGGGGTACAACTGACCCTCACGAGTCGTAACCTCCGATACGAGTGGTACCCACTACTCGTATCCCAAACCTAAACCCTTGGACCAACACTGTCCAATATACGCCTCATCCTACCCAAGTCGTATTGACCACATACGATCCGTAACCTCCACCCGTATCCCTGGCAAGATAAAATCACATAAGGTTTGAACACTGTTTCCTATACGAGTCCTGGGTACGACTCATATCCTGACTTATGGCTCTAGGTGAGCCACTAATACACAGATCCAACCCAAGTAATCTAGTTCCAGACTAAGTTAAGGAACCAAACAATCCGTACCCACCAATACGACTCGTACCCCTAAGTCGTATCCATTTCAGTAACCAAAATTCATCCCACCAACCAACACTGGTCAGCATACGACTGACCCATACGAATCGTACCCGAGTGTACGACTTGTTTCCCCCAGTCGTATCCCGTCCAGAGACCAGAAATCGAGGAAATTTTCTAAGGTCCAGAAACTAGGGTATTTCAGATATGGTAAGCTGGGAATTTTCAGTTTAGGAGAACTTTTAAGTACAGGAAATTGAAAGAGAGATTACTAGTATCATCTCAGAAGATATTATACTAGATAATATGCAGAAAAATTCGTTTTACTGGATGGGGAAGGACGATGGAATATTTTCTGTGAAATCCTGTTATAATCTGTTGAAGAAGAAAATGAATAGAGATGACAGTGACTGGCCATGGAAAATCATTTGGAAATCCAAGTTGCTTGCTTTGTTGGACTGCAACACATGAGGCTTGTCTTACACAGGAATATTTGCAAAGAGGGGGGTTTTCATTGATTCAGCTGGTGCTATTTCTATTTAAAAAAAAATAACGAAGAGACAGTGAGTCATTTACTACTGCACTGCAAATTAGTTTGGTTGGTGAAATATTATTATAAGATTATAGCTTGTGGAGATAAAAGTTGTCCTTATCATAGGATTCTTACCTGTAAAGTGTGGAGCTCATCCGAGTTTCTTACTCTTAAAATTCCCTTGCAACGATAAACATCCATGCCATACTTTTTATCCCAAAGGAGCTCCTCAAGCCATATACGAACCTATTGTCAACAAGGCAAATGAGGACTTTAGTGATCCAAGATAGTGAATAGTCAATCTTTGTGCATGAAATTATTGTAAACCAAAACCAAGCATAAAAAGGATAATAATGTGGGCTACAATAAATGGCTCTGAGGTGCACTGATCTTCATAAAATTTTTTAGTATGTACAAGACCCCCAAAGGACAAGTTTTTCGAGAGGAGAAAGATATCAGTCACCACTGGCTAGCCCCTGTTTGCCTTACAAGGAATGAATCAGAGAACTCTACAGTAGCTGGCACAAATTACAGCCCTGCAAGCACACACCCAGCACCCCTTTCAAAAAGTTACCTTATAAAGATCAATCTGCTGTGCGTCACAGATGCACAATGTTCTGACTTCACTGTCATGAAGGCCTTTTGTAGTAAGAGATTTGTTCTCCTCTAACAACGCTTCAAGATGAGCAGCATGCTTTAAAACACACAGAAAAATGGAAGATTAACTAGCTTTCCATCTGCTAAGTAACAATATCTGAATTTCGTGAACAAGGATCATTGCTTACAGTAGGATCATATGCCTGGCAGTTTAATATCTTTGACAAATCAACTTGACAACGCACAGAATGAATGATATTCGCAAGGGAATTAACATCACGTATTTCCTCCTCCAGTTCCTCTAGCACCGCTCCCGAGTCATCTTGAGAAATTAGATCAACCTTGTTAAGAATGATAACATCCTATACCCAACAGTTAACAAATAAGAGTTAAGACATGATTCCATTTCATAATCAAGAACTACTGTATCAAGAACAATCCTAGTTGGCACCCATAACAATGGGAAAACAACAGCTAGAAAGTTGACAAAGGATTGAAGCCTAATTATAAACCTGAGATGATTGAATGGAGAAACTAACATATCAATTACCGCAAATGCTATTTGTAAATAAGCTTCAGGAAATGAAGAGGAGTCGGGATTTGGTTTTAGCTGATACCGAAGGTTCTTTGCATCAACAACCTGTCACAGAAGCAAAACTAATTAAAACCCAAGATCATGCAAAACTTGAAAATAAAATGGCAAGGATTTAAGAAGAGCAACAATGAGAACAACCAGTTACATATGAAGTTAATCATATAAGAGTAAAGAATAGGTATGCAAACAAAGTTAATAAGTACTTAATTCCTAAAATAAACATCTAACCAGCAAACAATTTTCAACCGCAAGATCTAAGAGCGAAACCATAGAACTACAAATTCTAAACGGCTTCACTTCGCAGATAACATTCTCCCATGCACAGAATAGCGAGGAAAATTAAGGAAAATCCTGACACGCTATCAAATACTTCCTCCGTTTCAATTTGCTTCGCCTATTTTGACTTGGCATGGAGTTTAAGAAAGCAGAGAAGATTTTTAAATCTTGTGGTCTTAAATTAAAGATATGTCGAATATACCAAAATGCCCTTTAATCTTGTGGTCTTAAACATGCCATGTGGAAAGTTGAAATTAAAGAGTCGCTAAAAAACGAAAGAGGCATTTTTTATGAAACGGACTAAAAGCAAAGTAGGTCAAACAAATTGAAATGGAGGGAGTATGTTTTAAATCATTACAACACAAAACTCACAGTAATAATGGAATCAAGCCTAACATCTGATTCCAGCTGATCATCCAACCAAAGCACAGATGCAAGAGGTGCAGGGTTTGCCAAACCAGTAGTCTCTAGCAATATATGGTCAAGTCTACAAACAAACAAAATAACTTCTCATCATTAGATTTGAATAAGGTGAAATACTTTTGCAAAGAATTACAGAATTTCGTTGCCTTGCTCCAAACTTAACAAGGAAGGATTAATCAAAAACCACACTTGTAAAAACAGATCACATGTACTAAAATTCTTCTTTCCTTTACTGCATATTATTCCCATCCATGGCCCACCCCCAAAAGAAACAGAGGAGAAAATTTTGGATCCTTCTCATTTCTTTTCTGTCTGCCATCCTAAACTGTTTTTGTTCTTATGCATTTCCTCGCTTGTTTTCGGGCACAGCGGTTAGGAATTCAAACACCAAAGCCCCAAATACTTCAAAATACCCACTAGAAAACTTGGAGAAAAATGAAAAAGGTATCAAGTATTTACACACAAGACAATCAAATCAGATTCACACAACATTTATGTTGCTCAGATCCTCCAAAAATGATGCTGCACCCATGTTGGATCATCCAAAAATGCATATATTTTTTAAGAGCAAAATAGCATAGCATTTGTTCTAAATCTAATCTGATTTCATCAAGTATAGAACTAAGGTTTCATAAAAGAACAAAGTTATGCAGACCAAACCCCCTAACCCAATTCCCCAAAGAAAATCAGATTCAAACTAATAGTAGCTCCAAGTACATGTGTACACTCATCACCTTTCTTAGCATCCCACAGCATTAAAACGATTTCATTTCGAAGTATACACATAAAAACAGTGAGAAAATAATGGCAAAGGACTGTGTGAACCATCTTCCCTGTCCATGGTGGGCACTTGTACAAGGCATTTGTGTTAAAAACAACTTTCCAGATATAGTAATACATAAAAGTACAGGTTATTTTGTGCTTATGGACATATGGAATCCTTTTCCCAAGCCAGAATGGTATTTTTGAGCTACAAGAATGTTGCTTGATTTCTTTTTCATCGGCAGTGTCTGCTAGCTTGCGCACCTTAACCAATCCAAGGAGACAGCTTCTCCATCAATGCTGTATCAGGCTGGCCATAGAATTCTAGCTTAGAATCCAACCTTGGATGTCCAGGTTGTTATCCCATGTCTCAAGACAACGCATGGTTGTTATGTATCGTTTCATAATGCACAGTATTATACGGTATTATTTTGACAAATGCAGTTAGTGGATAGATTGTATAGTTTCTCGTTGTTTCATAATGCCAACCGCTGGCAATCTGAAGAATAAACTTTTTGGTACAAGATAGATTTATAATTAAAAAAAAGGTAGGGAAATGATAAAATAGGATTATTAAATAATAAGTCCAAGATGAAGAAAAAGAAAAGATAAAAAGTGACCACACTAAATCGATCGTTACACAAAATGACACGTTTCATCATTACATATGATGCATTTAACAATACGATACAAAAAATTTAAATAACAATCAAAGCAAACATTGTATTTAAAAGGACAATACAATATACAATAGATAACAACCATCCAAACAAGCTGTTAATTGACACATGGTGAAGGAGATTCTCTAACCTCTCTTTTCTCTGGACAAGCTGCTCCAATGCTTGAACCAAACTATGCTTCACAGTACAACAAATACAGCCATTTGCAAGCTCTACCCATTCCTCCACGAGCCCACCTTCTTCCCCTTCATTTATCATTGCTCTCTCAACTCCTAATTCCTCCCCAAACTCATTAAGTATCACTGCTATTTTCTTCCCATGTTGCGCTTTCAATATGTAATTGATCAACTAACAACAAGAATAAAATCAGTCAAACCTCATTACAATAAAATTTCACTATAACAACCTAATTTTCTCCCGAACTGACTTTTTATATTATATTTTACTTCTCTATAACAACAATCTACCTATAACAATAGTAACATTCTTATAACTGTAGACTCTTTATAAAATTACCCCTCTATATCAGTCATACTCAAATATTATACATAATATTTTGCAAGAAATATATCACATAAAAGTAAAATATTTATGGTAATCATCATCAGTATCACGCATATAGAAAATTTCAAGTATGAATATTTAAAAGGAAAAAATTACGTAAAGGTACCATCAATTATCGTCACAACTTAATGAGGAAAGACTACTAGTGTTTTGTTATTGGGCTAAAGTGTTTTTCTTTGTTAAAATTCATGCTCTTTCTATTTTTGGTTAAACTGGTTAACAAATACATTTTTTTTCTGGTAAACAAAATCATTACAAAAAAGACCGTACTTCCATTTATAACAATTAAATGAGGGTTAAACGTCAAATAATAGTACATGTGTAACACGACATTAAACGTCGAATGACAGTATTGGGCTAAAGTAGAACAACAACATACCTAATATTCCCACCAAAGTGGGGTCTTAGGAGGGTAGAGTGTACGCAGTCCGTTCTTCTACCTCAGAGGTACCTAAGTAGGGTCTGAGGAGGGTAGAGTGTATGCAGTCTGTTCCTCTACTTCAGAGGTGAGGTAGAGAGGCTGTTTCCGATAGACCCCAAACTCAAGACAACAACATCCTAGAAAAGGACGTAATAAAAGTACAAGAAACAACAAACCGTATCATAAAAACTCTTTTTTTGGTACACAAATCATTATCAAAAATTAGAGTGCTTTCGCTTATAAAAGTGGTGGGGGGAGGGGGTCTTGACGCCGGTAAGTGCGCTGGAGATAGGGGAGAACATGGCGGAGTTGGGGGTGTAGGAGTGTAGGGGGGACGTGGATGGCATGTGGGATAGGGCAGCTAGGTGTATCAAGGAGACGGCTAGAGAGGTGTTGGGAGTCTCGAGGGGCCGGGCTGGTCAGCGTCAGGGGGATTGGTGGTGGAATGAAGAAGTAAAGAAGAAAGTGGAGACAAAGAAGGGCGCGTATGCTAAGTTGGTTGAGAGTAAGGATGAAAAGGATAAGCGGACAAATAGGGAGGAGTACAAGTTAGCGAGGAAAGAGGTTAAGTTAGCAGTTACGGCTGCTAAGACGGTAGCATTTGAGTGCTTGTATGCGGGGTTGGAGGAGAGAGGTGGGGAAAAAAGGTTGTATAGGCTTGCTAAGGCGAGGGAGAGGAAGGGTCGTGACCTCGACTAAATGAAGTGCATTAAGGGGGAGGATGGTAGTGTGCTGGTGGAGGATGCTCATATTAAGAGAAGATGACAGTCGTATTTTCATAGACTCTTGAATGATGAGTGGGACAGAGACATTGTGTTAGGGGAGCTGGAGCACTCAAAGGGGTGTCGCGATTTCAGCTATTGTAGGCGTTTTAAGGTGGAGGAGGTCAACGAGGCTATTTGCAGGATGAGAAGGGGTAGGGCGACGGGGCCAGACGAGATCCCTGTGGACTTTTGGAAGTTTGCTGGCAGGGCTGGTTTAAGGTGGTTGACCGAATTGTTTAATGGCATTTTCAAGATTGCAAAAATGCCTGAGGCTTGGAGGTGGAGCACCATGATTCCTTTATATAAGAACAAGGGTGTCATCCAGAGTTGCAACAACTACAGGGGTATTAAGTTGTTGAGTTACATTATGAAGATTTGGGAGAGAGTGGTCGAGCGGAGGTTGAGGAGGATTGTGTCTATGTCGGAGAACCAGTTTGGCTTTATGCCCGGTCGCTCGACGACGGAGGCAATTCACCTGGTGCGGAGACTGGTGGAGCAGTATAGGGAAGGGAAGAAGGATCTTCACATGGTGTTTATCAACTTGGAGAAGGCCTACGAAAAAATTCCTAAGAAGGTTCTTTGGAGATGCTTGGAGGTGAGTGGGGTCCCGATGGCGTACATCAGATCGATTAAGGACATGTATGAAGGAGCTAAGACTCAGGTGAGGACGGCGGGAGGAGATTCAGAACATTTCCTTTTCTTGACAGGTTTGCATCAGGGATCGACTCTTAGCCCTTTTTTGTTTGCTTTGGTGATAGATGTATTGACGCAACGTATTCAAGGAGAGGTGCCTTGGTGCATGTTTTTTGCGGATGATGTAGTATTGATTGATGAGACGCGGACTGGTGTGAATGATAAATTGGAGGTTTGAAGATGAACCCTTGAGTCCAAAGGGTTCAGGTTGAGTAGGAGCAAGACAGAGTATATGGAATGCAAGTTTAGTGACTTGAGGCAGGAGGACGAGGTGGTAGTTAGGTTGGATTCCCAGGTTGTAGGTAGGAGGGATAGTTTTAAGTATCTCGGGTCCATGATTCAGGGGAATGGTAAGATTGATGAGGATATCTCCTACCATATTGGGGCAGGTTGGATGAAGTGGAGACTCACCTCAGGAGTATTGTGTGATAATAAGGTGCTGCTTAAACTTAAAGAAAAATTTTATAGAGTGGCAGTCCGTCCGGCCATGCTATATGGAACGGAGTGTTGGCCAGTGAAGAACACTCAAATCTAAAGTTGAAGGTGGCGGAAATGCGAATGTTGCGTTGGATGTGTGGGCTTACTAGGAGTGATAGGGTTAGAAATGAGAGTATCCGGGAGAAGGTTGGAATGGCTTCGGTGGAGGACAAGATGCAGAAAGTTCGGTTGAGATGGTTCGGGCATGTGAGGAGGAGGGGCACGGATGCCCCAGTTCGTAGGTGTGAGAGGCTGGCTTTGGATGGTTTCAAACGGGGTAGGGGTAGACCAAAGAAATATTGGAGGGAGGTGATTAAACGTGACATAGAGCAGTTACAGCTTACTGAGGACATGACCCTAGATAGGAAGGTTTGGAGGACGCGGATTAGGGTAGAAGGTTAGTGCCTGTGGGTGGGTCGCAGTCAGTAGTTAGGAGAGCTTTGGGGTGGGGGTAAGTGAGTGGGGTGCCATTGGTTTGTTAGTATAGGGTATTACTGTGTGGGTGTTTCATTTCTATTGTGTCATCTTGTTTCATGCTCTATTATGAATTTGCTTATTATTCTTTGTCTTGAGCCAAGGGTCTATCGAAAACAGCCTTGCTACCTCTCCGGAGGTAGTGGTATGAACTACGTACATTTTACCCTCCCCATACCCCACTGTGTGGGAATACACTGGGTTTGTTGTTGTTGTTGTTGCTTTCGCATATAACAACTAAATGAGATTTAAACGAAAAATAACAACATACATATGTACCAACAACTCATATAGCAGTACTGAAATGTTCACATGAAGGCTGCCACTAAAGAGAAGTTTGACCGTACTATGCATCCATCACAAACTAGTTTTTTTTCTTTTTTTTTTATCAAGACATCACAAACTAGTTAACATAACTTATTAATTGAATAAGTAGAAATTTAGTGCACTCTCATTTATAACAACTAAATGAGATTTAAATGTCAAAGGACAGTATACATACGTAACACAACCTTAAACGTCAAATGAAAGCATTTGACTCGTGTTTTTCATATTTTTTTTTATAACTGTGGTGTCCAGACCAGCTTGCGCGCTCCTCGACTAATTTTTTCTTTTTTAAAATTCATGCTCTTCCTATTTTTTTGGGTTAAACTGGTTAACAAATAATTCATTTTTTTTTGTTGTACAACTAATATTTGGCGTAGTTTTATTTATAATAACTAAATGATACTTAAACGTCAAATGACAGTACACATACGTAACAACACCTCACTATAACAACAATGAAATGTTCAAACAAACGCTATCACGATAGAGAGGTTTGACTATACTACATTTAATCCCAAACTAGTTATAATCATTTATTTATAATAACTAAAAGATAATAAAACGTCCAATGACAGTATACATACATCACAACACCTCACTATAACAACCATGAAATATTCAAATAAACGCTATCACTATAGAGAGGTTTGACTATACTACATGTTAATCCCAATTCCCAAACAAATTATCATCATTTATTTATAATAACTAAATGATACTTAACCTTCAAATGACAGGATACATATATAAAAACACCTCACTATAAGTATAACAACCATAAAATGTACAAACAAACGTTATCACTATAGAGAAGTTTGACTATACTACGAGTTAACATAACCTATTAATTGAATAATAATAATAATATTACAAAAGAGTAGAGAAGTAGAAATTTACGGTGGATTTTTTGGAACCGAGATAACCAGTGATAACGGTAACGCCGACGGGTGGAATCTCTGAGGTTTCCGTTAGTTGATTTGAATTAACGTCGCCGTTGATTTTAACGGCGAGTGGTGGTTCTTCGTCGGAATCCTCCATGCTCAGCTCCTTTAGTCGATTTTCTATTTTGGGAAAAAATAGTAGAAGTGCGAGAAAATTTGGCAGATAAGCCTCCTTGAGTTATCAATTTGCAAAATAACCTCCTTGTCTTTTTATCATTTAACAACAACAACAACATACCTAGTGTATTCCCACCTAGTGGGGTCTGGAGAGGGTAGAGTACCACTACCTCAGGAGAAGTAGAGAGGTTGTTTCCGATAGATCCCCGGCTTATCATTTAAAAATTTTAAAAAATAATTTAATTAAAAATGAATCATAATAATATATTGAAAATTATGAGACCTATTTGTAGATAAATATAAAAGATAAAACGGGACTCTTTATTAAATAGACCTTTTAAGTTTATTTTTTAATTAAATGAACCATAAGTTATTTTATTTAGGGAAATGACCCATTTTGTGAATAATTAAATTTTTTTGTGATTTAAATTTTATTACAAGTTTTAATAATTACAAACTAGTTCACAAAGGGATGAGTCAACAACTAAATTAAAATGGGAAAAAATCTCCACTAAAAAATCTTTCGCGGGAGTTCTCTTCCACTCTCAATTCATTCTCTATGCACAAACTATGAAGGGAGTCAATGAAATTCTAAAGTTCTTATTTTGGTGAATTAAATAAGTTTTTTAAAGTTTTGAAGGAGAAAAAAGCTATGGTCAAGTTAAATCAAATTAAGGTCTATTTTGAAGTAGCATTAGCTTGGGCTTGTGTTCTAACATTGTATCAAGGCCTCAAATTGAAGGTACACTGACAATTTCTCTATATATTTAGAGTTCTATGCAAATGAAAATTGGTCTGCAATAGAAAGATCAATAATCGGTCTGACAGTTATTATATCAGTTTATAGCAGAATGATTGTAGTAATTAGACCGATAGATTAATTATTTATCGTTTTGATTTTGATTTTCATACTTACAATAATGTTTCATTTTACTAATTTTAAAATATATATTGTAGGTACAAAATCATGACAAGAGTTGTCTTGTTGATTAGATTGGAAAGTGAGATAAGAAATTTTGGAGATGGAATTTTCAGAATGACACGGTTAGAACAATGCTTGTGAATGGTGATGTTACATTTGATAAGCTCATGAAAACTATCATTAGAAGAGGTGAACTGAGCTGCAGAAATAACCTTATTTGTGTCAAGTATACTAATGCAGGGGCTTTTTGAGGGACAAAGCACCGCCTGTTAAGATAATGAATGATGAAGATGTCCAAATTTATTTGAATGATATAAATGGTGAAGGTGGTAGGCCAATTTTAAGAGTTTCCTCGATAGAAAAATCTTTGAAAAGCGGTTGTTGCTTGAACAACCACCAATCTGAGAATCAAAATATCTTTATGTTCAATGAAGATTTCATGGAAGGGGAGAGATTGATATTTATATCGAAACGAATGAATTGTAGAGGATGTTCTTCCTTGTCAAGTTGAGAAAGAGGTTCCACGTGATATAAAGGATGTTCTCCCTGGCCGAGTTGAGAAAGAGGTTCCATGTGAAAACGTGGATGTTCTCCCTTGTCAAGTTGAGAAAGACATTCCACTTGATAACGAGGATGTTCTCCCTTGCCAAGTTAAGAAAGATGTTCCCCTTGGTAATGAGGTAGATGTTCAATTGCCTGAATAATTAAAGGAAGCAATGATTAGAACACATCATAGCTATATTTTCTCTAATGGTTTAGGTTTTCATAAAGGATATTGATTTCTGAACAAAGAAGATGCAGTGACCAAACTTAATCTTGTCGCAATCAAAAAGGGTTTTGAATTTACCACAAAGAAATCTAACAAATCATTGTTTGTGTCGATATAAGCTGCAAGTGGAGGGTTCGTGTTGCTAAATATATTAATTCAGATGCCTTTCGTATCACCAGGTATGCGCCTAATAACTCATGTGACTTGAGATTTATATTTGGAAAATATAGGCATGCTTCTGCCAAAGTTATTGCAGAACTTATCAAAGAGAGGTTCAGAGAAGGAAAACGTCCTATACCGAATGAAATAAAGAACATTGTGAGTAAAGAGTTGGGTTGTGATGTTAGTTACGGGATATGTTGGAAGGCTAAGCAACTTGCACAAAATATGATATAGGAAACACCTGAACACGACTATGCGAAATTAGAAGCATATCGCTACAAGATTGAAAAAGCAAATGAAGGTAGCTTTACAGCTTTGGAGGTTCAGGAGGGCAGGATTTAATATTTTTTTGTTGCGTATGGACCATGCATAAGAGGATTTAAGAACATAAGAAATGCCCTTGTTGTTGATGGAACTTTCTTGACCGGTCAATTTGGTGGTGTAATGCTAATTGCTAGGGGACAAAATAGTGAAAATCAAATATATCATGGGTTGTCGTTGACTCTGAGAATGAACTTTCTCGAACTTGATTTTTTCGTTAATTACTCAATGTGGTGTCAAATACATTTGAGTTGTCCGTCATATCAGACAGAAATCCAAGCACAATGAAAGCAGTTGCTATCAAGCTCACCATGGAGTATGTACAAGGCATCTCGGTGAAAATATCCGTACAAACTACCAATGTTGGTTCTTCAGTCCTGTACCAGTCAACTTGAACATCCAAACCATCCATTCTATCATGCAGCTTCTTGTTCTGAACTTTATCTCATCAAACCACTCTTCACAGAATTTAACAAGCTGAGAAAGTTTGTTCAATAAATTAGTATTTTCAATAACTTCCACTGAAGGTTGTCTTCTAAAGTTGTTTCATACCTGCCATAATCCACAACAATTGAAACTTCATGCCTTTCGAGGGGACACTTTTTCAATCATGTCACACCATCAACTGATCAATATTCTCATCAACTTCATCTTTCAAATCCTCTCAATTAATCAAAAAAAAAATTTTGACTCAACAGTGATGGGAATGGAAGGGGAGCCTTGGGAATAACTGGTAAAGTTGCTGCCATGTGACCAAGAGGTCACAGGTTCAAGCCTTGGAAACAGCCTCTGACAGAAATGTAAGGTAAGGCTGCATATGATACACCCTTGTGGTGGAGCCCTTCCCCGGACACCGCGCATAGCGGTAGCTTTAGTGATACACCACAAGCTACACAAAAATAAATTATTGAATAAAATAATAAAAACTTTAACAATGAAATATTGCACCACACCAAAAGAACTTAACTATACCTCTTTATTTTGTATTGTTAATATCACAGTTTGATAATCAGGGGGTGTTTTCTTTTTACCATACCATCGAAGCAATCTTGTAAAGGAAAATTTTGTTAATGGCTGTCGAAAAGCTTCTCCTAGTATAGGAATCGCTTTAAGTATTGAAACTAAAAAGTTTAAAATTTCAGATCGATACATAATTCAATATTTGAGTGTGTTTGGTATGATGGAAAATGTTTTCCCATTTTCCCTTGTTTGGTTGCAACAAAATGTTGGGAAAATATTTTTCATAACTTATTTTCCTCAATTTGAAGGAAAATGACTTCCCTCATGGACCAAGGGAAGTCATTTTCCAGAAAATGATAAATGTGACTTATGCCCCTACCCCACCTCTCTTCCCCATCCCAACAACACTCATGTTCACATGACTCAAAAAATTCACATTTCTCAAAAATTTACATTACTCGAAAATATTTTTACTGTGCTTTGCTTTAATTTTTCACTGCTTCAAATAAAAAATAATGAAGCTCGAACTTTTCCCATTTCCAATATTCATTGAATATATTGTTATTTTCATATGCATAGAGGAAGACTTACCAATGTTACTTTTTCTAATTGCATATTTCATTTTATCATCGATTTTCATGAGGTTGAAGAAGTTTGTTGTTTCGTTATATTTCTATTGATTGTAGTATCTTGAGATTGTCCTGACAAAATATTGAAAAGTGTCCCCTATATTTGCTAAATAATAGTTGCTTAAATTTAGTGATTGCAATATTTTAGTATTCGATATTAATATTATTTGTTATGCTTAAATTAGTTCTTACAAATTATTGAGTTACTAGAGGCACTGATATACTAGTTAACGGTTAGTAGTATTTTCTAAAAAATATTTTTTCACTCACCAATCAAACACTAGAAAATATTTTTTTAAAAAATATGTTCTACTCACCAACCAAGCACCATAAAATATTTTCTACTCACACTCACCAATCAAACACTAGAAAATATTTTTCTAAAAAATATTTTTTACTCACCAACCAAGCGCCATAAAATATTTTCTACTCACCAATCAAAATGAGAAAATAAGTAGAAAATCAACTTATTTTTCAGGAAAATATTTTCCATCATACCAAACACACCCTTTATCTCGTTATAAATAATTTAAACTTACCATAAAAGCCCAGGGGAATCCTTGCAAGCCATAAACTTTAGGTTTAGATTTATTTTTCTTCCATTGTGCAAACTTTTTCTTCAAGTTAACATCTAAGAGGGACTCAACTATCATATCAAAAGAACGTCTACCCCAAGGATATGCATTAAAGCAATCCCAATTTGCATCGTCTCAATATCAACAGTTCGCTTTGGATCACCAGCACATAAAAAAGAGTGAACAAACCACACCATAACGATCTTCAACTTTATTTGAGCGTTAATCTATTACTTTTCCTTCAAATTACTTCCCATTAGATTACTATTTTTATTCATAACTAGACCTAAAAAATCTTTTCCTCATATAAAGCCTAATTAGTGGGATATTTTTCACAATTCAGTCCGGTAATCATAGCGAATTGGCTTACCATCAATTATGAACCATACCTATTTTTTCTTTGTGCTTGCAACACAACGTTGTAGAAGATAGAGTAGACCACAAAATTTTTTTGTTCCAATTCTCCAAGTTCACTTTTAATAAGCAACCAAAATAATTATCCATAAACTGATGTTAAACTTTAGCCTTCTTCTGTATATTTTCAACATCCCACCTTGATAAATTGGACACAAGTGCATCAAAGTGGTCCTCGTCATCTAAGTCCCTACGCAAATAATATTGGGAGAAGTCTATCGACGTTTCACATTCAGGTATCATTCTCCTCAGCAGACTCATTTCCGCCGCTGGATGCCTCAGAAAACTCATCCCCTTCACCAGATATATCATGTTCCTAAAGATAATGTAAACAAAGTTCATATCAAATTAACAAAAAAAGGAAACTCAAAATTATTATCTATGATTCTTTTAAGTTGTGAGATTACACTTCAATGTCACAACTGTCATCCCCTTCAATATTTAAATTGTAAAATTTAAAAATAAATAAGGTTCACTTGATTTTCCTCGAGCTCGTAATCAACATTTTTAGCATTGACTTTTCTCGTGAGTTCTTCAAAAAGAACAAGAAAAATCTATTCAGAAAAAAATACAAGAATGAGTTCATAGAAGAATGAGTTTTACTTTAGAAAAAAAGAATATTCATGAACTCATTCTTGTATTTTTTTTCTGAATAGATTTTTCTTGTTCTTTGTGAAGAACTCACGAGAAAAGTCAATGCTAAAAATGTTGATTACGAGCTCGAGGAAAATTAGGTGAACCTTATTTATTTTTAAATTTTGCAACTTAAATATCAAAGGGGATGACAGTTATGACATTGAAGTGTAATCTCACCACTTAAAAGAATCATAGATAATAATTTTGAGTTTCCTTTTTTTGTTAATTTGATATAAACTTTGTTTACATTATCTTTAGGAACATGATATATCTGGTGAAGGGGATGAGTTTTCTGAGGCATTCAGTGACGGAAATAAGTCTGCTGAGGAGAATGATACATTAGTGATACTTGAATGTGAAACCTCGATAGACTTCTCCCAACATTATTTGCGTAAGGACTTAGATGACGAGGACCACTTTGATGCACTTGTGTCCATTTTATCAAGGTGGGATGATGTTGAAAATATACAGAAGCACTTGAAGAAGGCAAAAGTTCACAATCAGTTTATGAATAATTATTTTGGTTGCTCATTAAAAGTGAATTTGGAGAATTGGAACAAAAAATTTTGTGGTCAAATCGTACATTATCTTCTACAACGTCGTGTTGCAAGCTCAAAGAAAAAAAAGGTATGGTTCATAATTGATGGTAAGCCAATTCGATTCGATATGAAGGAGTTCGCTATGATTAGCGGACTGATTTGTGAAAAATATCCCACTAATTAGGCTTTATATGAGGAAAAGAAGGCAAAAGATTTTTTAGGTCCAGTTATGAATAAAGATAGTAATCTAATGGGAAATGATTTGAAGGAAAAAGCTGAAAAGTAATAGATCGAACGCTCAAATAAAGTTAGAAGATCGTTATGGTGTGGTTTGTCCACTCTTTTTTATGTGCCGGTGATCCAAAGCGAACTGTTGATATTGAGACGATGCAAATGGTGACAAATTGGGATTGCTTTAATGCATATCCTTGGGGTAGACGTTCTTTTGAGATGATTGTTGAGTCCCTCTTAGATGTTAACTCGAAGAAAAAGTTTGCACAATGGAAGAAAAATAAATCTAAACCTAAAGGTTATGGCTTGCAAGGATTCCCCTGGACTTTTATAGCAAGTTTAAATTATTTATAACGAGATAAATATTAAATTATGTATCAATTTGAAATTTGAAATTTTTATTTTTAATATAGGTGTGGGCTTTTGAAGCGATTCCTATATTAGGAGAAGCTTTTGGACAACCATTAACAAAATCTCCCTTTTCATTATTTTCAAGATTACTTCGATGGCATGGTAAAAAAAAGACACCCCTGATTATCAAATTGTGATATTAACAATACAAAACAAAGAGGTAAATAGTTAAGTTCTTTGGGTGTGGTGCAATATTTCATTTTAAAAGTTATTATTATTTTAATTTATTCAATAATTTATTTTCTTGCAGGTTGTAGTGCATCCTACTCTAATTCCTACAATTGTTAAGTCAAAAAAATATATTTGATTAATTGGGAGGTTTTAAAAGATGAAATGGACGTGGATATTGATCTTGACAAAAGCAGTTGATGGTGTGACATGATTGATCAAGTGTCCCCTCGAAAGACATGAATTTTCGATTGTTGTGGATCATGACAGACATGAAACGACTTTAGAAGACAACCTTCAGTGGGAGTTATTGAAGATTTATTGAATAAACTTTCTCAGCTAGTTAAATTCTGTGAAGAGAAGTTTGATGAGATGAAAGTTCAAAACAAGAAGCTGCATGATAGAATAGATGGTTTGGATGTTAAAGTAGACAAGTTGACTGATATACGACTGAAGAACCAACATGGTAGTTTGTACGGATATTTTCACCAAGGTGCCTTGTACATACTCCATGATGAGCTTGATAGCAACTGCTTTCATTATGCTTGGATTTCTGTCTAATATAATGGACGACTCAAATGTATTTGACACTACATTGAGTAATTAACGAAAAAATCAAGTCCGAGAAAGTTCATTCTCAGAGTCAACGACAGCCCAAGCTACATGACATATTTGATTTTCAAAATCTTTTTTTTTTTTTTTGAGAAAGTAACATTTGTATTAAATATCAGCACTTGGGTAGTGCAGCAAAGAACCCTTTACAACAGAAATGAAAGAAGTTCCTGATCCTAGCATGACTCTAAAACTCCTAGGATATCTTCTGCTTCTATAAGAGATTTCTTTGTACACCAAAAACACAAAAGCAAAATGCATTCAGTTTTAATTCTTTGAACCGTCCTACTCCTATCTTCAAAATTTCTAGCATCCAAATGCAAAGTGGGATGCTTCTCCAAATTCTCCTGCTCTTGGCTCCACTTCCAGTTTCTTCCTAACTACAAAGAGTGTCAACAATCTTGCTAGGCATTGTCCATTGTATACCTCTGAGATTGATAAAAATCTTCCATAGTTGATCAGTAATTCTACAATGTAAGAATAGATGTCCCACTGTCTCAGCTGCTTCTCCCCACAAACAACAGTGTGTAACTAAGATGATATTCCTCTTCCTTAGATTTCATGTGTCAAGACTGTCTCTTTTGCTAATAGCCAAGAGAAACATGCCACCTTCAAAGGTGTTTGAGCTTTCCAAATTTGTTTCCATGGCCAGATGTTGTTCTGCATACTAGTATCATTTAGGCACTTGTATCCTGAACTTACTTTATATGCTCCTTTATTGTGTCCATCCCATCATAATCTGTCCATCCCATTTTTTAGCCCTTGGAATGTGTCAAGATATTTGAGCAACTCAACCATTCTTGGAATTTCCCCGTCATTCAATCTTCTTCTGAAGAGTAAATTCCACCCTTGAGGAGACCACATGTCTACCACATTACTGTTCTGGTTTAGCAGTAAATCAAACAAGTCTGGAAACACTACTGATAAACTCCTATTACCTAACCACTTGTCTTTCCAGAAAGCAGTTCTTCCACCATCATTGACTGAAATGGTAGTGTGATTAAGAAAAATAGGCCACCAACACCTGATAGATCTCCAGACAGTAACCCCATATGGGTTGTTTGCTTCTTTAGTAACCCAACCATCCAATTCTCCGTACTTCAATTTGATCACCTTTTTCCATAGGGAATGTTGCTCATGAGCATATCTCCACAACCATTTCATTTTCAGAACTTTGCTCTGGATCTTCAAATTTTTCATTCCTAGACCTCCTTGTTTCTTTTCGGATATCAGCACTTTCAACTTGACTAGCTGATAGCCCTTTCTAGTTTTGTTTCTTTGCCAGAAAAAAGATGTCCTAATCTTATCCAGCCTCTATACCACATCTGCAGGGATTGGAAACAAAGTAAGCATATAAGTTAAAAGGACATCAAGAACTGCATTAACCAAGGTAAGTCTACCCCCCATAGACAAGTACTGGGCTTTACATCTAGAAAGCTTTTTTTCACATTTCTCCAAAACAAAGTCTCATATCTCTTTTGATCTTGTTTTAGCCCCCCGAGGCATACCTAAGTATATAGATGGTAAGGCTCCCACTTCACCTCCCAAGATTGAGGCAAGAAGATCAATATTTGGAACTAGATTAATAGGGTACACATGGCTCTTCCTCCAATTAATATGCAAACCTGAAATGCCTTCAAAGAGTACTAGAATTACTCTTGAATATCTTATCAGCTCCTCTTCTGCCCCACAAAAAATCACTGTATCATCAGCATATTGGAGATGTGACACCTCCAGGCTATCTCCATTTCTTATTGACACCTCAAAACCTAAAATCCATCCATTGTCCTTTGCAGTCTTGATCATATTATTAAGACCTTCCATGGCAAGAATAAACAAAAAAAAGGACAAAGGGTCTCCTTGTCTTATACCCCTTTGGGATGCAAAGAAGCCTTCAGGTGCACCATTGATTAGTATTGAAAACTTTACCGTGGACATGCAAAAACTAATCCATCTAATCCACTTTTCCCCAAATCCCATTCTCTTGAGTGTGTTAAGTAGAAACCCCCAATTCACATGATCATAAGCTTTTTCAATATCCAATTTGCATAAGATTCCAGGTTTCTTTTGAGACAGCCTCGAATCTACTGCTTCATTAGCAATCAACACTGCATCCATAATCTGTTTCCCTTGGATGAAAGCCATCTGCTGAGAATCTACTAGCTTAGCCATCATCCTTTTTAACCTCTCAGTTAGCACTTTAGACAGTAGCTTATAAAAACTTCCTATCAAGCTAATTGGTCTAAAGTCCTTTAGCTCCTTGGCCCCTTTTTTCTTTGGAATCAGAGCAATATATGTGGCATTAAAGCTCTTTTCAAAAATCTCACTTTCATAGAAGTTATGAAAAGCATCCATAACGTCTTGCTTTATGACATCCCAACATTTTAAGAAAAAACCCATGGTGTACCCATCAGGTCCTGGAGCTTTGTCCACAACACACATCTTCAAACAATTGAACACTTCTTGTTCCTCAAATCTTGCTTGTAATTATACTTTCTCATCTTCTGATATTGTGGGGCAGTTTCTCATGTTTCCAATTGGTCTCCAGTTCTCCGTTTCAGTATACAATTTCTTATAAAACTGTACAATTTCCTCTTTTATTCTGCCTGGTTCATTCACTATCTCCTCTTGCACTTAGGGCTGCTTATCGGTTGGATCAGTTGGATAATTATGCTTAGCGGCTCGGCTTATTGGTTATCGATTTTTAAATATACTAATCCGCTAGCCACCCAATAAGATAACGGTTGGTTCGGTATTGGATTAGCAATTAACGGACGGTTATCAGATGGTGTAACGGATAAATTTAAGAGAGAATGAAATATCGAGTGATTATTGGTAGTTCCTCCGTTTCTTCATCGACTAAGTTGTTTGTATACTATGATGATCTATTTATCCATCTTTTAGGCTTCTTGAGTTTTGTTCGTGTAGTTATTTAATAGGTTAAAACATCGAATCAAATAAGAATTTTCTTCTAGACCTAAAATGTATGTAGAAACATTTTAAATTACTGGATTGATAGAAAAAAAATTAAAACTTTAATAGTATTTGAATTTTTTCATCCATCCACTTGTTTATTATTCCTTATCTTGAGTCGGGGGTCTATCGGAAACAGCCTCTCTACTTCTTCGGAGGTAGCGTATGAACTGCGTACATCTTACCCTCCTCAGACACCACTTTGTAGGAATACACTGGGTATGTTATTGTTGTTGTTGTTGTATTATTTGAATTTTTAAGTTTTATATCAAACTTTGTGAATGACACATTGGGTTGTTTCATTTTTATTGCGGTCCTTTGTGTTGTCAAGAATAATTTATGTTTTAGTTTAAGAATTAATTTCAGATTTTCTTTACATTTTAGGGAGTCTGACTGCACTTTATGGCTAGATGTCACAAGAAGTGGCATGTTATTTTCCAAACTAAGAAGTGAATAGAATAATAAATGGAGTTTTATATGTTGGATTGACAAAAGATACTTATATATCTAGGGGTAAAAATATAATTATAATAATTCTTAATGGGTTAACGGTTTACCTGATAAGAAAATTGAGTAATCCGTCCCCGCACCAATAAGCCACTAATTATAAAATTTTGATCCGTTCTCCAACCATTAATCCGATATCCTATTACCAATTAGCCAATAAACTAATTTTGCGGTTGGATTAACGGTTACGGTTCGATTTTGAACAGCCCTACTTGCACTTGTAGGTGATCAATGTAATTGCTTCTTTTGTGGGCATTGGCGGAGTTATGGAAGAATTTAGTATTGTTGTCACCTTCTTTCAGCCACAACATTCTAGATCTTTGTCTCTATGCAATCTCTTCATTTTTTAGCAATTCCTCAAATTCAACAAATGTAGCAGCCTTTTCAGATGCTTCTTCTTCTGTCAAAGATCTTCTCTCAATTATAGTATCCATGGCTGCCATTCTGCTTAGCCAGGTAGATCTTTGCAAAGATAGGTTTCCTTTTTCTTCCCTACTCCATTCCTTTAGCTTGCCTTTCAGAGCTTTTAATTTGCAAGCTAGTAAATAATCTGGCTTCCCCAGGAAAGTGAAAGAAAGCCACCATGCTTTGACTCTGTCTACAAACCCTTCAGTGTTAAGCCACCAATTTTCAAATTTGAAGTATGATTTGTTTTGATACCAAGGGCCACATTGTAGGCTAATAGGTACATGATCGGATGTCAGTCTCTATAGAGTCGTCTGTTTCACCCTGTTAAATTGTTCACTCCACTGCTGAGAATAGAATAGAACTCTATCTATCCTTGATGCTGCATTATTAGGGTCTCCTCTGAACCATGTATAACTTCCTCCTTCTAGAGGCAGATCTATGAGTTCCACGTCTTCAATGGTATCTGATAGCTATATCATCGCAAAGGTCCTTCATTGACAGTCCCTTTTTTCTGTTGAAAACCTACACACATTGAGATCCCCACATACTGCCCAGGGACTTTCAAGTGTCCCTTTCACCGCCCCTAGCTCATCCCATACTTCTCTTCTTTCAACCTTACAGTTTGGAGCATAAACTCCTGTGGTATGACAATTAAAGTTTTGGGACAAAGCTTCAAATCTGCAAGTTAAGGTATGTACCCCTGTTTCAATTACCTCTCCCTTCCACATTCTACTATCCCATAGCATAATGATACCACCCCTAGTACCACTAGCTTCTAAACACGCGAAATTAACCCATCTCCCTCCCCATAATTGTTTCACTATCTCTTGCAAGTTCCCTTGTAACTTTGTTTCTTGAAGACACTATATCAGCCCTCCATTCCTCAATACAGCTCTTCACCACTATTCTTTTTCCCCCATCATTTAATCTCCTAACATTCCATGACACCAGATTTAGCTTCATGGATCAGATTGTGAACACCCTTTCCCCTTGTTTCTGCCTTCTTTACTTCTGAATTCAACATCAAAAGTGATTAAATTCTTCAGCTCATTGGCACCCTTAAACCTGTTTTTCCTGATCTCTGAGGATGTCTCCAACCTCTTAGCTTGTCTGCAGGCATCTACCTGCATAAGTAACTCAAGGGTTTCCTCTTCATGACCTTTGAAATCAGCTCCGAACATTTTCCCTAGCTTGATTATGTTCTGCCGAATCCATGCTGATGTGGATCTCCCCATTTCGATGATATCTGTTGATGTTGCTGTCGCTATTGGTGTTGCTTCTTCAACGTTCCATAACTCTCCTCCTGTGCATGAATTACCGAACATGGTTTGTTGCTCCATGTAATTTTCAAGTGCCCTTTCCTTCCTCCCTATTATTTCCCCTACTATCTCAATTGATCCTTTCTCAAAACCTGTTTTGTTTTCTGTGTTGACACCTGCACCTGGGTTTTTAATGGAAATCTGAAGCTCTTCTGTGTTTTCTGCTCTATTGACTTATGGGACTGCTGTTCTTAGCCTCATAATTTCTTCCCACAGTTCATCAATGAATACACCTGAGTTGGTTTGGGCTTGGGGACTTTTCTTTTGTTGTAGCACTTGATTTTGTTGGGCTGGCCCGCTTTTGGATATATTTGGGGTCTTCTTTTCTTGACTTAAAATTGTCACATGTTCCTCACATGGGTGTAACTTAAAATTATAGCCCACGTGTGTACTCCAGTCAACAGCTGTCAAGGATGCTATTTTTGTGATAACTTCGAAAGAAGGTTTTATCTGCAGGTCATTATCCTTCGTCTTTTCTCTGCGAAGCAACGACCTCTAGGTAAAACCCTCTTCTAGGGTTTCTCCCGTCACCAATTCTTCCACTATGGGTTTGCTGCTGCTACCGGCAACCTCCCAAAAGTTATCGCTTTTTCTATCTAAATCGGGATTTTGAAAATGTAACCCTCTTTAGTAATGGAGATCTCATTGGAAATTTTTCGGCCATCTCCCCTGACCTCGATACACGCCCATTTGAGATGGTTCCTCAGCGCAGTTTCCTCCTCTGTTCTACACCACCCTCCACATTTATCTCCTATTTCTTGAAAAGTTTCTTTGGACCACAAATGCATTGGCAGTCCGGTGGCTCCGATCCATGTTGTTTCTTGATTCTGCTTATACGATACACAACCAAAGAGCGGGTTCCACCATTCTAGATGAATTTTTGACCTTCTCCAGACCCAATCTCATTGTAGTATTTGTTCAGCCATGTGCTTATTTGGAAACTCAAAGAGAAAATTGTGCCTGCCATTTCATAAATGTCGACTCCAAAAGCTTCCTTCTAAGTCAAAGTTGCCCACCTTCTTACATTTGCTAGGGCGGGTATCTCCACACCTCCAAAAGATCCAGTAATGCTGCTTCTCCCTAGAGGGCCTTTCAAATTGTCAGAGCCGTCATTACGACCTTGTTGCCATTTACTGCTCTCAACCATCCTGGCGTATGGAACAGTCTGTTTTAAAGGTTGTTTACTGGTACTTTGGTGATTAGCATTTATGAACCTTTCAATCTTTAATGCTATGTCCTTCCACCCTGAATTTATGGCTAGTTCGGTGACAATAATAACTTCTCTAGCCTCCCCATTTAGAGACAAAAAGCTCATGTACTTGCCGTGTGTATTATATTCTCTGGTGCCATAATATTCAGCCACTTGTTCTTTTGTCCTTCACCATCTCACCATATTTTTGTTGTCCTTCGAAGATTCTTTGAGTATGTAGCAGCTCCATTCTGCTTAGAGTTATCCTATGCATTATGTTTCTACTTCTCTCTACCCAATCAAACCATGTTGAGTTGCCATAGTTCCATCTTGTAATATCAAAAGATTTGAAGCCTGCATTGAAATAGATTTTGTTTTCTGCCATTGAATTGTGTCGATAAGTAACTAGAAAAAAGGGGTTGAAGCAATAATCAAAGTGGGTGACTATTGATTGGTTGAGAAAAAAAAGGTCTGTTGACGGTGATCAGCGCCGGAATGAGACCTCTACAGTCCTAGAAAGTAGGAGAGAGAAAGTCCTTGGTTACCGAGCCTGGGAGCATTTTTTTACTTTTTTTAATTCCGTATATGTTCAGTTTTTTATTAAGAAAATAAAATAAAAAAATTTCACAATCTTATCCCCATGCAATTAGCATTACACCACCAAAGTGACCCGTCAAGAAAGTTCCATCAACAACAAGGACATTTCTTATGTTCTTAAATCCTCTTATGCATAGTCCATACGCAACAAAAAAGTATAAAAATCTGCCCTCCTGAACCTCCAAAGCTGTAAAGCTACATTCATTTGTTTTTTCAATCTCGTAGCGATATGCTTCTAATTTTGCATAGTCGTATACAGGTGTTTCCTATATCAGATTTAGTGCGAGTCGCTTGGCCTTCCAACATATCAAGTAACTAACATCACAACCCAACTCTTTACTCACAATGTTCTTTATTTCATTCGCTATAAGACGTTTTCTTTCTCTGAACCTCTTTGATAAGTTCTGCAATAACTTTGGCAGAAGCATGCCTATATCTTCCAAATATAAATCTCAAGTCACATGAGTTATTAGGCGCATATTTGGTGATACGAAAGGCATCTGAATTAATATATTTAGCAACACGAACCCTTCACTTGCAGCTTTTATCGACACAAACAATGATTTGTTAGATTTCTTTGTGGTAAATTCAAAACCCTTTTTTGATTGCGACAAGATTAAGTTTGGTCACTGCATCTTCTTTGTTTAGAAATCGATATCCTTTATGAAAACCTGAACCATCAGAGAAAATATAGCTATGATGTGTTCTAATCATTGCTTCCTTTAATTATTCAGGCAATTGAACATCAGCCTCATTACCACGTGGAACATCTTTCTTAACTTGGCAAGGGAGAACATCCTCGTTATCAACTGGAATGTCTTTCTCAACTTGACAAAGGAGAACATCCGCGTTATCACATGGAACCTCTTTCTCAACTCGGCTAGGGAGAACATCCTCTCTATCACGTGGAACCTTTCTCTCAACTTGACAAGGGAGAACATACCCTAAAATTCATTCGTTTCCATATAAATATCAATCTCTCCTCCTCCATGAAATCTTCATTGAACATAAAGATATTTTGATTCTCAGATTGGTGGCTGTTCAAACAACAACCGTTTTTCAAAGATTTTTCTATCGAGGAAACTCTTAAAATTGGCCTACCACCTTCACCATTTATATCATTCAAATAAATTTGAACATCTTCATTGTTTATTATCTCAATAGGCGGTGCTTTGTCCCTCGAAAAAGGCCCTGCATTAGTCATATACTTGACAAAATTAAGGTCATGTTCGCAACTCAATTCACCTCTTATAATAATAGTTTTTATGAACTTATCAAATGTAACATCACCACTCACAAGCATTGTTCAAACTGTGTCATTCTGAGAATTCCATCTCCAAGATTTCTTATCATCCACCCACTTTTCAAAATAATCAACAAGTAAGACAACTCTTGTCATGATTTTGTACCTCCAATATATAATTTAATATTATTTAAAACTAGTAAAATGAAACATTAATGTAAATATGAAAATCAAAAGAAAAACGCTAAACAATTAATCTGTCAGACTAATTACTACAATCGTTCTGCTATAAACTGATATAATATATGTTGGACCGATTATTGATCTGTCTATCGCAGACCAACTTTCATTTGCATAGAACTCTAAATATATAGAGAAATTGTTAGTGTACCTTCAATTTGAGGTCTTAATACAATGTTAGAACACAAGACCAAGCTAATGCTATTTCGAAATAGACCTTAATTTGATTTAACTTGATCGTAGCTTTTCTCGCTTTTTTCTCCTTCAAAGCTTCTTAAAAACTTTAAAAAACTTATTGAATTTACCAAAATGAGAAGACCTTTAGGATCTCAATGACTCCCTTCACATTATGTGCATAGAGAATGGATTGAGAGTGGAAGAAGAAGAGGAGGAACTCCCACGAAAGATTTTTTGGTGGGAGATTTTTTCCCCTTTTAATTCAGTTGCTGACTTGTCCCTTTGTGGACTAGTTTGTAATTATTAAAATTTGTGAAAAAAATTAATTATTCACAAAATGAGTCATTTTTCCTAAATAAAAAACTTATGGTTAATTTAATAAAAAAAATAGACTTAAAAAGCCTATTTAACAAAGAGTCCTGTGGAAATATGCCTAAATAGGCTTTACATTATGGGGCCAAATGTAGAGCTTCGTCTGATTTAGAGCTGATGTACCCTCGTTAAAAAGGAAAAATAACATAAACATACACCTTAACTTATTATATTCACATAAATTTTTATCCTTACAAAGTATGTAATTATAAATATTTAAACTAATTATGTATCTTTGTTGGATGTATTGGAGGCTAATTATGTATCTCGACAGACTCAAAATCAAAAAAAATACATGGGGAGTGAATTATTTATCTTTACAAAGGAAAAGTGTATCTTTGTTGAATGCATTATGTGTCTCAACAAATCCAAAATCGAAAAAAATATATTGGGAGTTAATTATGTTATCTTTATAAAGAAAAAATTGTATCTTCATTAGATGTATCAGGAGCTAATTATGTATCTCGACAGACTCAAAATCGAGATTTTAAGTAATTATGCAAAATATTGAGATTTTCTGTAATTAAGCTCTAAAATGATAGAATTCATGTTTTTACTAAAATTATTGGGCCAAATATAGCGATTTGTGGGATTTAGAGCTAATATACCCTCGTTAAAAAGAGCTCATATATATATTTTTGTCATCTAACAAATAGAGCACAAAATTCACATATATTTTTATTGTCTAACAAATAGAGCACCATTTCCCTTCTTTCTAACGTTGTTGTACTTTTCATATTGAAAATTATTTTTGTAGCTTTTAATTAAAAAATTACCACGTGGCTTTTAACGAGGGGGTGATACTTTGATTTTTCTTCTTTTTGGAAAAAGAAAAAAGAAGTGTAAACACCTAAATGGGTTTTATATTGTTGGGCCTAATGTAGAAGGTCGTGATGAACTTCTTTTAGTAGATTTTGTTGAAAGTTAAGTGCGCAAGAGGATCATTTTCAAGGTATACCTCTCAACTTTATGATTTAGAGTTGATATACCCTTATTAGGAAAACAACTCACATCACCTTTATTGTCCAACAAATGGAGAACATTTGTCCTTATTTCTAACAAAAACAAAAATGATTTGACTTAAAAGCTAGTTGTCTCCACTTTTAATCTGCAGGTTCAAATAGTCGCTTGCCACTAATTCAAATCCTTTTTCTTTTTTTAATAAAATCTCTCTTAACTAAATCACTTATCTTAGTTTATCATCGGAAGACAGAAATAAAGTTGAAACTTGAACTAGGAAATACTTCATGGGGAAGATTTTTTTTTTTTTTTTGGGAAATGCAAATTTTTTTTGTTTTTTTCGTCACAACTCTATAAAGGTTTCTTTAGAGACAAGAAGAGATTGCTCAATGGTAAGAACAATCACCTCCAGTTCAACTCACCAAGAGAGCAAAAAGGTGAAAGCTTCAAGGGAGGATTAATTAAAAAAAAAAAGTTTCTTCTTACTGACTCCACTACTAAAGTGGTAGTTAGAAAGCCCAAAGGATGACATTGTCTATCATTTGATTAATACAATTTTCTGTTTATATTAAAAAAATAGAATTTATCAATAATTAAGGGGCCAAAAGTATTATGTAAAACTTACATAAATATCAATTCTTTAACACTTAATTACTCTATATCTCCACTTTTATCAAAATTATATAAAATCCCTGAAATAGCTATTTTCGAATACATCCTTCAATGTCCGATACATCTACATAGCCGATACATTATGTATGAATTAGGCACGTTAAAAATGAAATTAACAGAAATCTGTTCAAATATGAAGCAAATCACGCTATGCATTCTAATAACTAAATGATACTTAAACGTCAAATGACAGTATACATACGTAACAACACCTCACTATAACAACCATAAAATATTCAAACCAACGCTATCACTGTAGAGAGATTTGACCATACTACATGTTAATCCCAAACTAATTATTGTCATTTATTTATAATAACAAAATGATACTTAAACGTCAAATGACAGTATAAATATGTAACAATACCTCACTGTAACAACCATAAAATATTCAAACCAACGCTATCACTATAGAGAGGTTTGACTATACTACATGTTAATCCCAAACTAGTTATTGTCATTTATTTATAATAACAAAATGATACTTAAACGTCAAATGACAGTATACATATGTAACAACACCTCACTACAACAACCATAAAATATTCAGACCATCGCTATCACTATAGAGAAGTTTGACTACACTACATGTTAATCCCAGACTAGTTATTATCATTTTATTTATAACAACTAAATGATACTTAAACATCAAATGACAGTATACATACGTAACAACACCTCACTATAACAATCATAAAATGCTCAAACAAACGTTATCACTATAGAGAGGTTCGACTATACTACCTGTTAATCCCAAACTAGTTATCACCATTTATTTATAATAACTACATGATACTCAAACGTCAAATTATATATACGTAACAACACCTCACTATAACAACCATAAAATGTTCAAACAAACGCTATCACTATAGAGAAGTTTGACTATACTACGCGTTAACATAACCTATCAATTGAATAATAATAACAGTAGAAAAGAGTAGAGAAGTAGAAATTTACGGTGGATTTTCCGGAACCGAGATAACCGGTGATAACGGTAACGCCGACGGGAGGAATTTCTGAGGTTTCGGTTAGTTGATTTGAGTTAACAGCGCCGTTGATTTTAACGGCGAGTGGCGGTTCTTCGTCGGAATCCTCCATGCTCAGGTCCTTCAGTCGATTTTCCATTTTGTTTTTTTGGGGGAAATGAGTAGAAGTGGAAATATGCCCAAATGGGCTTTACATTATTTGTAGCTTATTGAACTAATTACATAAAATTCCTTTTAATTTTTCTCTTCCGAATTTTATAAATATCCTTATATATTCGGTTATTCATCATACATAGCTTGAATATATAATAAAACAGTTAATACAAGATAAGATGATAAAACATAATCTCCTACATTCATGGAAACAAAGTAATCAGGTAAAATCTTTCACTCTCTTAAATAAAGTCATTAATTACATATAATTATGTTTTGTATAATTAAATAAAATAACTGAAATTTAAATTCAAAAAAACTCTTAAACATCATTGTTAGTTTTCCTTATTTTTAATGACATTTTTGAGAAAAAAAATCGCCTTCGTCTTTCTTCAATTTTTGAAAAAAAATATAAACATCCCCATATTATTGCGTCATTTCGAAATTTTAGAGTTGAAAATCATTTATCAATTCTATAAAAGTGATGCAATTCTTATTTCGGAAAGTATTAACTTGTTGAAATTGATTGCTACGATCGCGATGGAATTGAATGTTGACGAAGTTCGTAAAAAATCGAAGTAAAACACACAACAATTTCACATGTATGAGGACAACTTATATATTTAAAAAATAAACTACAGTAATGTATAATGGTATACTACACATCTAAATTTTTCACTCTAAACATGTATGACTTATAAGCCTGACAGAAGGTATAATGAAAAATTATACAAAAATAAGACTTTTTAACTGTAAAATACAACATAAAACACAACTAATGTAATAAGAACTTCTAATGTATAATATATTGAAAATATATATCATTAGACTTATATTATACATTAATCTTCCAAAATAACTAATGTATAATGCCTGATATATTATATCTTATACTTTCAAATAAAAACTTCAAGAATGTATAATGTTACACCATACATATAAAATATTAACATTATACATTATTTATCTATAAACTTGTCAGAATGTATAATGTAATCTTATACAAAATTCATAGATTATAATTGTATAATTTGACTAAATACAAAAATAGACTCTCCTATATATACAAAACTTACATTATACATAAGTGTATTAAATAAAGTAATGTATAATGTATAAAATCTACATATTTGGACGCGATGACAAGTAATTTTTTCCCATCGTAGAAAATCACTTATTCTTTTGAGTAGCCTCGATGCACAAATTACAGTTATCTTTGCAACCACAAAGCTAGCCTATTTCAACAAAAAACAAACATAAAGTTAGACAAAATACTGGAACATATAAAATAGAATCTTTGAAACATAAAGTTAGATCCAAGAATATTGGAAGAATTTGATATTACAAAATAGAATCTTTAAAAGAGTATTTAAAAAATATAAAATGAAGCACGATCATTTCTTTTCAGAAATAGAATAATATAAACAAACATTAAATAATTAAATAATTAGGATTTAGATTCTTATAGAAGATTGAGTAAGTGATTTCGTTGATTAAATCGTCTGAATAAATGTCATTGTGCTCTGTTCACAAGATTCATTTTTCGTGGCGTGTTCCACCTCGTTGTGCTCTGTTGCTGATGATGATGACCCAATTGAGAGTTTTCGAAGCTTCTGATAATTCGTCATCATTTTTTTTCCTTTGTTTTCTCAAACAAGTCCATGTTTTCTGATTTGGCGAAGTTAAAAAAAAAAATCAAAAATTAATGAATGAAATCAATAAGTTCAAGTAATGTTTGAAAACTTACAACGGTAAACTCTAAGTATAATTATTTGATTTTAGGCGTGAAAAAAGGGATTGAATAATGGAAGATAAACTGATTTGTAATGGGAGAGAAAAAGAGGGAGGAAAAGGCGGTCTTTTTTGGATGTATAATATTAAGGAGATAGAAATTGCCAAATAAGGGGATTTTTGTAATTATTTTGGGATTTGTGTAAATATTTTACTAGTTTGAGATTTAATGTAATTATGTAACTTTAACTTGTGTATATAGGTAATTTTTAGTTATATTATTGGGCCAAATGTAGAGGTTCCTTTGATTTAGAGCTGATATACCCTCGTTAAGAAAGTGCTCATATATACATTTGGGAAAATAACATCAATCCCGATAGCGTGAAGTTTAATTATAAGAAAAAAATAGTATTTTATATAATTAATGACATTTCAATTTTGAATGTGTCGAAATTATAATTAGCTCTTGATATGTCCAGCGAATGAATGAGCCTTCACGTGAGATGAACGGTACTTATGAAGTGAAATCCATTTGTCTTGGCTTTCAACTCATAAGAGAGTTGTGTTCTGAGGCACTCAAAATATCCTCAGCTATTGTCAAGCTTGGGCATACTAAATAATGACCCAATTGAGACCATGACCACACTTTGATAAAATAGTGATGATGTGGTCAATCTTGGATACGTGGCTCTTCGATGGGGGAAGGATCACGCTAGTCACCTGAGTGTGTGGTGTGTAGTGGGTGCATCTTAGTGTCATCTTAATACGAAAAGGAAATGAAAAAAATATATGATTCTCATTCTCAAAACTCCACTCGTTCTCTCCTTTCTTCCAACTAAACAATTTTATTGCCTCACTCCGCTAGCCTCTAAAAACTTATTTCGTTCGCCTACAAAACCTTCCCTTACTATGGTTGACTATTTTTTCTTCCTTTTTCCATACTTCAAGAGGAATAGATTTTCGGGTTCAATTTCCACTGGCGATAGCGATTTCTTATTCATTTTTTCTTTTGTAAAGATACATAATTAGCTTCTGATACATTTTTTTTTATTTTGGTTCTATTAAAATACATAATACACCCAACAAAGATATATTTTTTTTCTTTTTAGAGATACATAATTAAATTTTGATATATTTTTTTGATTTTGAATTTGTCAAGATACATAATTAGCTCCTAATACATCCAATGAAGACAAATAATAAGTTGAATTTTTTGTAATTACTTTGTAAGATTGAAAATTAATGTAAATATGATAAGTTAAGGTGTGTATTTATGTTATTTGCCCTGTTAAAAAAACGCTTATATATATATTTTGTTGTCTAACAAATAGAGCACAAAGTGGCTCACATATATTTTTGTCGTCTTACAAATAGAGCATGATTTCCTTTTTCTAATGTAGTTCTATTTTTCATATTAACACTTAATTTTGTTGTTTTTAAATAGAAAATTACCACGTGCTTCTAACGAGGGGATGATACTTCCTTTTTTACATAAATACCAACAAATTTATTCCTAATTATTTTCTATATCTACTTTTTGCTAAATTATAAATAATCTTTTATTTTGTAATTTTTGAATACATAATTAACATCCAAATACATAATTTTAAACTTAAAGAGGTAATAATTAATTACTCCATTTTTGTTTGGATACATAATTAGCATTCGAATATATAATTTTAAAGTTGAAATACATAGTTTTAATTACTGAGATACATCATTTCTGTAATTATTTGATCGAGATATATAATAATTAACTAGACTAAAGAGAGATACATAATTAAAATTATGAGTTTATGGATGTATCTAGTTGTTTAAAAGAAAAATAAGTTTAGATAATTAATAAAAAGAATAGAGATTTTATATAATTTAGTAAAGATAAGTTGTGGTATTATGTAATTTTTTTCTTTTCTTTCTGGAAAAAAAGAAGAAGTGTAAACACCTAAATGGGCTTTATATTGTTGGGCTAAATGTAGAGGGCCATGATGGACATTATTTAGTAGATTTTGTTGCAAGTGAAGCGGGCAAGTGGCTAAGTTCCAACATATACCCCTCAACTTTACGATTTAGAGTTTGATATACTCTTATTAGAAAACACCTCATATTTCCCTTACTGTCCAATAAATTGAGCACATTTGTCTTTATTTCTAGCGAAAACAAAAAATGATTAGACTTAAAAGCTAGTTGTCTCAACTTTCAATCTCAGGGTTCAAATAGTCGTGCCACTAATTCTAATCCTTCTTTATATACATATCATCATCAGAAGAAGACAGAAATAAAGTTGAAACCTGAACTAACTACTAGGAAATACTTCATGGAGAAGATTACAACAACAACAACAACAAATCCAGTGAATTCCCACCAAGTGGGGTGTGGGGAGGGTAAAATGTACGCAGCCATACCGCTACTTTCGAAAAAGTAGAGAGGCTATTTCCGATAGACCCCCGGCTCAAGATCAAGAATAGTTAACATAGTCATAGTAATACCTGAAGCAGAAAGAATGGCATAACCGAAATAAGAAATGAGAAATAATACAAATAGAGCTAAGAGAGCCATAATACACTTCATGGAGAATTTTTTTTTTTTTTTTTGGGAAAATGCAAATTCCTTTTGCTCTTTCCATTATAACTTATAAAGTTTTTTTGAGAGACAACAAAAGATTGCTCATATGGTAAGCACCTATTACCTCCGGTTCAACTCACCAAGAAAGCAAAAAGGTGAAAGCTCTAAAAGAGAATTAATAAAAAAAAAGTTTCTTCCGACTGACTCCACTACTAAATCGGTAGTTAGAAAGCCCAAAGGATGATTGTTGTGAATGACTGGAGTAGTATACTCTAATATATATACAATTCTATAATAATTCACAACAACCATCCTTAGAGCTCTCTAACTAACCCTTCACTAGTGGAGTTAGTTTTGAAGAAACTTTTTCACCTTTTTGCTCCTCTAGTGACTCGAACCCACAATTTTGAAGTTAGAGGTGGAGGCTGCTTACCATCTGAGCAACCCCCGATGTTGTATATTGTAGCTTTACAATTGCATATTGTAGGTAGAAGTTATTGTAAATGGCATTTAATCTCACTTATAAATTTGACTAGCTTTCCATGTTGAGTTGAGACAATTTTTTTTGGATGACATTGTCTGTCATTTGATTGATACAATTTCTGTTTGTATTAAAAAAGGCAAATAGACTTTATCAATAATCAAGGGATCAAAATTATTATGTAAAATTTAAATAAATTTCAATTTTTTAATAGCTAATTACTCTCTATCCTCATTTTTATCAAAATTATATAAAATTCCTGAAATAGCTATTCTCGGATACATCCTTCAATGCCCGATACATCTAGGTAGCCGATACATTATGTATGAATTAGGCATGTTAAAAATGAAAATAACAGAAATTTGTTCAATTATGAAGCAAACCACGAGATACATTAAATTGAGGATCTCCTTGTTATTTCCCTCTACGGGTACACAAAATCTGTATATGCAGAACAACAACTTCAACTAAAGTTCAAGTATAAACAAGAACACAATGAAGTATATCAAATACCCTCAACACAAGATCAAAATGACCTTTCCAAGAGGTGTATTTTATTTTTTCCAGAAAATAGATGAAATAGAAATGAATAAGGCCAAATGTCCGAATTCACGGAGTTTCCTTAAGGAAACAATTCCCCTCACTGTACCCGAGGTTATGGAATTTTTTCTCCCAAGATAAAAATGACCTTCAATTCAAATATAGCGGTACTTCAAATATTTGGACTCGTCGAACGCACTCAACAGTTTGAATGATCACACAGAATTTTTGAAGACAAGAAGAGTATTTTTTATTCTGAAATTTCGTATCAAAACCTGTGGATGAAAACAGGTTTATATAGACATAACATGCCTCTTTTGAAAAGAGGCAATGGTTCACTCCAAAGGTTACACATTTGTTGTAAGTTCATGTCTGTTCATCAAAGATTGCATCTTTTCCTGAACAGTCATCTCATTTCATGAATCAGTGTGTCACTTCATTGAAGGATTACATCCTTCTAAAGCATCATTTCGAACCATTGCAACCTTCTGTAGCCTCATTTCTGAAGCACCAGTTCGAAAACAAAGCACAAGTTCGAAAACAATGCATCAGTTCACTTGAAACAGTGCAACTATTACTGCATTTATATATAAATGGAGGCCCAAAACACTGCAGAAAATTTTTTACTGCATTTTTCCTTGACATTCTTCGGAATTCAAATAAAGTTTGTCAAAAAAGATAGATCTCATCGATCCGAAGCCGAAGCCAAGCGAAGCGAACGACGACGACAGCGCGAGGTATCTATTATTTCTTGCCTCACTTGCCATGTGGAGTAAGTGTTCTTGATTATAAACACTTCCAATTTCTCTTCTTCCACTAATGTGGAAGAAAGAGTAAACTTTCTAATTTGGGATTACACTTTCCATTTTAGTGTCTCCTTCCCCTCCACCATTTTATTCTCCATTTTTTCATTCACACTTCTTTCATATACAATGAACCCAACACTCCACAATGACATAATTAGTTCAAAATTTAAAATTCAACATGCTTCATACCTTCCATTAAGATATATCAAAATAAGTAAGTTAGATTACTACTTGATTATTCATCAATGAATGTATCAGTTGAATGATGAATGTATCAGTAGAATAAAGGCATCAAGATACATTACTCTTTACATATATTAGGTCGAGATACATTAATCTATACATAATTTAAGAGAGATACATATAGTATTATATATCTGACTCATAGTTCTGACATATATAATGTATTTTCACCACATTATTAATGTATCTTTATGTCTTTTAATTCCGATACAAATCTATATTACCATTTTAAGGGTGTCTGCGGGCAACGACTGCTGAATAAAGTCGGCGACGAGTTTTGAAGTGAGACGTTTAGCTTGGTCGTCGAGATGGGAACCGTGGTGGTGGAGGAAGGTGGAAAGAGAGTAATCGATACATTCGATTTTTTAGGGCGGAAATAATGTATTAGGCCATTTAAAGAAAGAATGTAAATCAAGAATTTTAGTAATTAATCAAAAAGGTAGGAATTTTAAGTAGTATAAGTAAGTTACGTTGTGGTATTAGGTAATTTTGCCAAGTATTATTCGCCTTACATGTTGTATTTTATTGTTTGATAGGATCACATGATAGTAACATCAACATATTTATTCTGAGTGGATATACTATCAATCTTGCGGTCTCTAAAATTGAATCATAAATTCATATTATCGAAGGAGAATCTTAGAGTAATCCGTGAAGTTGCTGCCATGTGATCATGATATTTGCAACTCATCAAACCAAATACTGCGTAAGAAAAATGCAAGGATAAATGACGTAAGTAGTACTAATGCAAACATTACTAAGGTATCATATTTTGCACTATTATTAAACACCCTACCAAATAACCCGGTAATGTTCTAGCATGGAAATTTCAGTTAAAAGGTAACTGAATATGCTGCAAGTGCAGACCAAAGTCCTTGCAAGAGCATTTACGTACTTCTCAAATTGCTCTGAACTTAGAGAAAATGGGATGGAATTCAATTCTTTAACACACAACAACAACATACCTAATGTATTCCCACAAACTGTGGTCTGGGGAGGGCAAAAAATGTAGTACATAGTCCGTACCTCTACCTCAAAGATGAGATACCGATAGATCTCATATACATAGCTACTAAACTTTCATCTTCTTATACCAAATTCACTAAGATCACGAGGTTTGAGGTTGACTTTAAAGTCCTTCATGGATAAAGTGAAGGAAAGTTGTTGCGAAACTTGATGACCAGGAACTGGAGATAACTTGTAACGAAGTAATATAGCTGAAGCTGCAGATTTCATTTCAAGATAAGTTAAGTATTTGGCTATACACATTCTTGATCCACCATTAAATGCTGCATATTTATACCCATCTTCCGGCATGTCAATTCTTGTTTCGTCAGCAGAGAGCCATCTTTCCGGTTTAAATTCCAAGCAATCTTCGCCCCACACAGACTTCATTCGTCCCACAGAATATAGCGATAACATGATGTCTGAACCTGCTGGTACATATGTTCCATCCGGAAGGATATCATCACATATTGCATACCTTACAATTCTTGGAACTGCAGGATACAGACGTAGTGATTCTAGCAACGTTGCATGAAGGTAGACCAAACTATTGATTTCTTCATATGACAATGGCTCTTCCGTCCATTGATCTTGTGTCTCCTGATCACAAGGCTTCTCAATAAAATTTGTGACCTAAAGCCAAATTATATCTCCTCAGGATATACTAAAGGGACAAAAGTACTTCCTAATATATGGACGATCAACCAAACAACAGAATGAAAACCTACGCTATGTCAGTGTTGTGATAAGTATGAGCATTTAGTGGAAGTATGTAGGCACAAAATGGTCCTAAAATGGTCTAAACAAACTATCATCCGTAGTTACTTTTGTTAATGCATATAATACTAGAGATGAGAGGAGATGTCTATGGCAATATCTAATTGATTTTCAACAAAGTAATATCAAGCCTTGCTTGTTAATTACTTGGTGATTACAATTTTGTGTTTTATGGTGATGAAGTTATATTTTCCTTCTACGGGTACGCAGAATCTGTATATGCAGAACAACAACTTCAACTAGTTCAAGATGAAACAGAAATGGCCAAGTCGCCCGAATTCACGAACTTTCCTTAAGGAAATAATTCCCCCCATTGTACCCGAGGTTGCGGAATTTTCCTCCCAGGATAAAATGGCCAAATAGATCAACTGTAGCGGTACCTCAAACAATTGGAATATCGTCGAACTCACTTAACGGATTGACTGATCACACAGAGTATTTGTAAAGACAAGAAGAGAGTTTATTGCAAAAAAATTCATCTCAAAACCTGTGAATGAAAGCAGGTTTATATAGCCTGTGAGATGCCTCTTCGAAAAGGTGACGTTGGTTCACTTAAATGATGTGATGTTTCTGGAAATTCATGTCTGTTTACCCAAAGAACATGTCCTTCTCTAAACAGACATACTAGTTCACGAAACAGTACATCAATTCGTTGAACAGACATATCATTTCATTGAACAATTGCATCAGTTCAAAGCAGTGCATCATTTCAGAAAATACTGTTTCGAAATCTGTATGCATGTGTTTTCCTTTTGGCATTCGGATTAAATTTACGTGAAATAAACTTTGTCCAAAAAGATAGATCTCATCGATCGATCATTTGCCAAATCCAAATTCGAAGCCAAGCGAGCGAGTGACGACGGCGCGAGGCATTTCTTATTTCTTGCCTCACTTAGCATGCAGAGTAAGTGCTTTCTATTAAAAACACTCCATAGTTCCCTTCTCTCATCAATGTGGGAGAATTAGTGAACTTTCCAATTTTGGGAGTACACCTTCTAAATTGGTGTCTCCTTTCTTCCACCATTTTTCTCTCCATTTTTCATTCACACCTTTTTCATACATATTGAACCCAACAATCCCCCACATGAATGAAGAATGACTATTTTTCATAAAATTTTTACGGACAAGTATGTGATCATCAATTAAAGACTGATTGCATCTGGATAAGTGAGTTTCCCTTTGAACTTTTCATAGTGAACATGTATCGAATGCACTCGGTTAATCCGTAGATTTGATATTTGAACCATTGAGCTTTAATGTACACCTAGACAACACATGTCACACAACCAGTCTTTTACCGTTTATGGTTCTCACGGTTTTGTTCTTTTCAACCGTGAACACGTCCTGGTTTCATGAGAGCTTAGAGAATAGGCCTTTACTAACATTCTCCTTGAAACGGCTTCCACTTTGCCCTCACATAGGTGATTTCTAAACGTTCAATCCTATAGATTAAACTATTTGGTCAAATCTATCAAATTTAGATAATCATTAAAAGACTTTTCACTTTAAGTCTTATCCTTGATTACTATACATTGTCTGCATCATGAGAATGGGTTGGGTAATTGACAATGTTGAACCTGTCAGACACAACTTTGTTTGATCTCCTTAAACCCAGCTCTTGGGATCTCCAGTCTGCTAGGTAGAGTTACCGCCATGCTGACTTGTCCTAGGCCTTAAACCCATTCCCTTGAATGTCCTTTTCACTCCTTCTCTACATAGGCCTTTTGTAAGTGGATCTGACACATCATCCTTTGACTTTACATAGTCAACAGTGATAATTCTACTAGAGAGAAGTTTCCTAATAGTATTATGTCTCCGTCGTATGTGACGAGATTTACCATTGTACATCATGCTCCATGCCCTACCTATTGCCGCTTGGCTATCACAGTGTATACATACTGGTGCCACTGGCTTGGACCAACAAGGAATATCTTCTAAGAAATTCCGGAGCCATTCTACTTCTTCACCGGTTTTATCCAATGCGATATATTCAGATTATATTGTAGAGCGAGCAATACAAGTCTGTTTGGATGATTTCCAAGAGATTGCTCCTCCACCGATAGTAAATACATATCCACTTGTGGATTTTACTTCGTTCGATCCGGTGATCCAATTTGCATCACTATATCCTTCAAGTACCATAGGATATTTATTATAATGCAAAGCATAATCTTGAGAGTATTTAAGATACCCCAAATCTCTTTTCATTGCCATCCAGTGAGTTTTGTTGGGATTACTTGTGTACCTACTCAATTTATTGATAGTGTATGCTATGTCTGATCGTGTATAGTTCATTATATACATTAAATATCCCAATACTCTTGTGTACTCCAATTGCGAGTCACTTTCCGCTTCATTCTTTCGAAGTACAAAGCTCGCATCCAATGGAGTATTGGTAATACCAAATTTCATATACTTGAACTTGTCAAGTACTTTTTCGATATAATAAGACTACGACAATGCTAACCCTTGTGGAGTTCGATGGATTCTTATACCTAAGATCACGTCTACAACTCCAAGGTCTTTCATATCAAACTTGCTCTCGAGCATTCGTTTTGTTGCATTTATGTCAGAAATGTCTCTACTGATGATCAACATATCATCCAATATAAACATACAATGACTTGGTGATTTGGAGTGTCTTTAATATAAACACATTTATCACATTAATTTATTTTGAACTCGTTTGCCAACATGGTTTGGTCAAACTTCGTATGCCATTATTTTGGTGCTTGTTTTAGTCCATATAATGACTTGATAAGTTTACACACCTTGTTTTCCTTTCCTGGAACCACAAAACCCTCAGGCTGTTCCATGTATATTTCTTCCTCGAATTCTCCATTTAGGAAAGCGGTTTTCACATCCATTTGATGGATTTGAAGAACATATACCGCCTCTAAGGAAATTAACATTCGAATCGATGTTATCCTTGTTACTGGCGAATATATATCAAAGTAATCAAGACCTTTTTTTTGTTTGAAGCCCTTTACTACAAGTCTTGCCTTGTATTTGTCAATAGTGTCATCCGCTTTCATCTTCAGTTTGAAGATCCATTTAGAACCTAAAGGTTTATTTCTGAGAGGAAGATCAACCAATTCCCATGTATGGTTGCTTAAGATTGAATCAATCTCATTATTGATTGCCTCTTTCCAAAAGGATGAATCCGAAGATGCCATCGCTTCCTTAAATGTTTGAGGCTTATTTTCTAAGAGAAATGTTACAAAATCCGATCTAAATGAAGTAGACGTTCTTTGACGTGTACTATGCCTTGGATTTTCTTCATTATGTACATTCTCACTTGGTTCATCTCGAGGTCGTTTAAATCCTCCACAAGACTGTTCATGTCTAATTTTATGTGGGTAAATATTTTCAAAGAATTCAGCATTGTCTGATTTAATTACCATATTTTCATTAATATCTGGATGTACGGATTTATGAACCAAAAATCGACATGCTTTGCTACTTTTAGTATATCCTATGAACACGTAGTCCACCGTTTTAGGTCCTAGATTAACCCTTTTAGGCATAGGAATTTGGACCTTTGCTAGACACCCCCACACTTTGAAATATTTCAAGTTAGGTTTTCTTTCTTTCCACTTTCATAAGGAATTGATTGTGTCTTACTATGGGGAACGTTATTGAGTATACGATTGGCTGTAAGAATAGCCTCCCACCATAAGTTTTGCAGTAAATTGGAACTTATACGCAAGGCATTCATCATTTCCTTCAAAGTTTGGTTTTTTCTTTCCACAATTCCATTAGATTGAGGTGAATACAGGGCCATAGTTTGATGGATGATTCCATTGTCTACACATATTTGTGCAATGGGAGATTCATATTCTCCGCCCCTATCACTTCTTATCATTTTTATCTTTTTGTCTAACTGATTTTCAACTTCAGTTTTATATTGCCTAAATGCATCTATTGCTTCATCCTTACTATTTAGCAAGTAGACATAACAGTATCTAGTGCAATCGTCAATAAAAGTTATGAAATACTTTTTCCCACCACGTGATGGTGTTGACTTCATATCACAAATGTCAGTGTGTATTAAGTCTAAGGGATTGGAATTCCTTTCAACGGACTTATAAGGATGCTTTGCATACTTTGATTCCACACATGTTTGAAACTTTAATTTATTGCACTCAAAGTTTGGCAAAACTTCTAAGTTAATCAGTTTTCGTAACTTTTTGTAATTAACATGGCCTAAACGTTCATGCCATAAATCATAAGACTCAAGCAAATAAGAAGAATTTAAACTTTTATTCATTTCAACAGTCATTACATTCATCTTATAAAGGCCCTTGGTGAGATAGACTTTTCCTACATACATTTCTCCTTTGCTAATTACAATTTTTCTAGAAATAGTTACATGGTGGGTGGCACCAGAATCCATCCACGATTCGCGAGGATTCCTCGCCAAGTTGCATTATGAGAACATAGCACACAGATCATCGCATTCTTTGTTGGATTCAATCATATTTGCTTGATCCTTTTTCTTGTCTTTCTTTGGGGCACGACAATCATGGACTTGTGGCCAATCTTTCCACAATTGAAGCATTTTTCCTTGAATTTCTTCTTGGGTTGATTGCTTCCTTGTTGATCTTTCTTTCTTTTCATAGAATTGTTTTGGTCATCTTCTACCATATGTGCTCCATTAATTGTAGAATTTCCTTTTGACCTTCTCTCGGCAGCTTTATTGTCTTCTTTAATACATAGTCGAAAAATAAGATCTTCGACAGTCATCTCCTTTAGTTTATGCTTCAGGTAGTTTTTGAAGTCTTTCCACAAAGGTGGTAGCTTCTCAACTATTGCTGCTACTTGAAATGCATCATTCACAATCAAACCTACAAAGCAATTTATGTGAGTATCAAGAACTTTTTTAATTTATTTAACTAAGGTATTTTTCAAAGATATAACTTCTGCTAGAAGATCATATATGATGACTTACAACTCTTGCACTTGAGAGACAACCAATTTGTTATCTATCATTTTAAAGTCCAGGAATCGTGCAACAAGGAATTTCTTAATTCCGGCGCATCTTCTGTTTTGTATTTTCATTCAAGTGCCCAGCACAATTCCTTCGATGTCAACATTGTAGAGGTCATCTTGGAGACCACTCAGAATATAATTCCGGCAAAGGAAGTCTGAAATTCAAATGATGGATGCGACAACGTTTATGGGGGCAAATAATATTGCCACATCAAGTCGCACAAATGCTTCGCCAACAATGGCACCGACAGAGAAGCCCAAAAAATTTTCTGGCATTGACTTCAAGCGGTGGCAACAAAAGATGTTCTTTTACCTCACCACTTTATGTCTACAACGGTTCACTAGCGAAGACACTCCCGAGGTACCCGAGGGAACCTTGGACAAAGACCGCTTCGTTATTGTAGAAGCTTG
>NC_061121.1:15054038-15058722 GCF_002878395.1 Capsicum annuum
AATGATGGATGCGACAACGTTTATGGGGGCAAATAATATTGCCACATCAAGTCGCACAAATGCTTCGCCAACAATGGCACCGACAGAGAAGCCCAAAAAATTTTCTGGCATTGACTTCAAGCGGTGGAAACAAAAGATGTTCTTTTACCTCACCACTTTATGTCTACAACGGTTCACTAGCGAAGACACTCCCGAGGTACCCGAGGGAACCTTGGACAAAGACCGCTTCGTTATTGTAGAAGCTTGGAAACATTCGAATTTTCTTTGCAGGAACTATATTCTGAGTGGTCTTCAAGACGACCTCTATAATGTCTATAGTGGAACCAAGACATCAAAGGAACTGTGGGGGGCACTTGAACGGAAATAAAAACGGAGGATGCGGGAATTAAGAAATTCCTTGTTGCACGGTTCCTGGACTTCAAAATGATTGATAGCAAATCTGTTGTCTCTCAAGTACATGAGTTGCATGTCATCATACATGATTTCCTAGCAGAAGGTATATTTTTAAAAAATACTATAGTTGAACAAATTAAAAATGTTCTTGAAACTCACATAAACTGTTTTGTATGCTTAATTGTGAATGATGCTTTCCAAGTAGCAACAATAGTTGAGAAGCTACCACCTTTGTGGAAAGACTTCAAAAACTACTTAAAGCATAAGCGCAATGAGATGACCATTGAAGATCTTATCATCTATCTTCGTATTGAAGAGGACAATAAAGCTACCGAAAGAAGGTCAAAGGGAAATTCTACAATGAGTGGAGCACATATTGTAGAAGATGACCAAAATAACTCGAAGAAAAAAGAAAGAAAGTTGAACATGGAAGCAATCAACCCAAGAAAAAGTTCAAGGAAAAATGCTTCAATTATGGCAAAATTGGCCACAAGTCCACAGATTGTCGAACCCCGAAGAAAGGCAAGAAAAAGGACCAAGCGAACATGATTGAGTCCAACAAAGAATATGATGATTTGTGTGCTATGTTCACGAAATGCAACTTGGTGGGGAATCCACGCGAATGGTGGATGGATTCTGGTGCCACACGCCATATTTGCGCAAACAAAGAGTTGTTCTCGTCATTTGCTCCGACTCAAGTAGAAGAAATGCTTAATATGGCCAACTCCGCTACTGCTAAGGTGGAGGGAACAAGAAAAATTTGCTTAAAGATGACTTCCGGCAAGGTCTTGACACTAAAAAATGTGATATATGTTCCACAGTTACGTAGGGACTTAATTTCTATTTCACTCCTAGATCAGAACGGATTCAAATGTGTAACCGTTTCTCGAAAAATTGTAGTTAGCAAAAGAGAAATGTATGTTGGAAAAGGCTATCTCACGGAGGGCCTTTAAAAGATGAATGTAATGACTGTTGAAATGAATAAAAGTTCAAATTCGTCTTATTTACTTGCGTATTATGATTTATGGAATGAACATTTAGACCATGTTAATTACAAAACGTTACGAAAACTGATTAACTTAGAAGTCTTGCCAAACTTTGAGTGCAATAAATCTAAGTGTCAAACGTGTGTGGAATCGAAGTATGCAAAGCATCCTTATAAGTCCGTTGAAAGGAATTCCAAACCTTAGACTTAATACACACTGACATTTGTGATATGAAGTCAACACCATCTCGTGATAGAAAAAAGTATTTCATAACTTTTATTGACGATTGCACTAGATATTGTTATGTCTACTTGCTAAAATAGTAAGGATGAATCAATAGATGTGTTTAGGCAATATAAAATTGAAGTTGAAAATCAGTTAGACAAAAAGATTAAAATGATAAGAAGTGATAGGGGCGGAGAATATGAATCTCCCTTTGCGCAAATATGCGTAGAGAATGGAATAATCCATCAAACTACGGCCCCGTATTCACCCCAATCTAATGGAATTGCAGAAAGAAAAAACCAAACTTTGAAGGAAATGACTGGTTTACCACAAAACTTATGGTGGAAGGCTATCCTTACGGCCAATCGTATACTCAACAGAGTTCCTCATAGTAAGACACAATCAATTCCTTACGAAAAATGGAAAGGAAGGAAACCTAACTTGAAATATTTCAAAGTGTGGGGGTGTCTAGCAAAGGTACAAGTTTCTATACCTAAAAGGGTTAATCTAGGATCTAAAACGGTGGACTGTGTGTTCATAGGATATGCTAAAAGTAGTAAAGCATGTCGATTTTTGGTTCATAAATCCGAACATCCGGATATTAGTAAAAATACGGTAATGGAATCAGACAATGCTGAATTCTTTGAAAACATTTACCCGTATTGTGGAAAATTACAATCTTAAGCCACCGCTTGAAGTAGACATGAACCAAGTGAGATGAACAGTTATGAATAGTCTAGAGGAGGATCTAAACGACCTCCAGATAAACCAAATGAGAATGTACATAATGAAGAAAATCTAAGACATAGTACACGTCGAAGAACGTCAACTACGTTTGGGTTAAATTTTGTAACATTTCTCTTAGAAAATGAGCCTCAAACATTTAAAGAAGCAATGTCTTCGTCAGACTCATCATTTTGGAAAGAGGCAGTCAATAGTGAGATTGATTCAATCTTAAACAACCATACATGGAAATTGGTTGACCTTCCTCCCAGAAATAAACCTTTATATTCTAAATGGATCTTCAAAAGGAAAATGAAGGCGGATGGCACTATTGATAAATACAAGGCAAGACTTGTAGTAAAAGGCTTCAAACAGAAGGAAGACCTTGATTACTTTGATACATACTCTCTAGTAACAAGGATAACCTCGATTCAAGTATTAATTGCCTTGGCGGCGGTATATGATCTTCAAATCCATCAAATGGATGTGAAGACCGCATTCCTCAATGGAGATTTGGAGGAAGAAATTTACATGGAACAACCTGAGGGTTTTGTGGTTCCAGGAAAACAAAATAAGGTGTGTAAACTTGTTAAGTCACTTTATGGACTAAAACAAGCACCTAAGCAATGGCATGCAAAGTTTGACCAAACCATGTTGGCAAACGGATTCAAGATAAATAAATGTGATAAATGTGTATATATTAAAGACACACCAAATCACCAAGTCATTGTTTACTTATATGTGGATAACATGTTGATCATCAGCAGAGACATTTGTGACATCAATGCAACCAAACGAATGCTCGAGAGCAAGTTTGATATGAAAGACCTTGGAGTTGCAGACGCGATCTTAGGTATAAGAATCCATCGAACTCCACAAGGGTTAGCATTGTCACAGTCTCATTATATCGAAAAAATACTTGACAAGTTCAAGTATATGGAATTTGATATTGCCAAAACTCCATTAGAAGTATATGGAATTCGATATTGCCAAAACTCCATTATATGCGAACTTTGCACTTTGGAAAAATGAAGGTGAAAGTGACTCGCAATTGGAGTACGCAAGAGTATTGGGATGCTTAATGTATATAATGAACTGTACACGACCAGACATTGCATGCGCTATTAGTAAATTGAGTCGGTACACGAGTAATCCCAACAAAACTCACTGGATGACAATGAAAAGAGTTTTGGGGTATCTTAAATACACTCAAAATTATGCTTTGCATTATAATAAATATCCTGCAGTACTTGAAGGATATAGTGATGCAAATTGGATCACCAAATCGAACGAAGTAAAATCCACAAGTGGATATATATTTACTATCGGTGGAGGAGCAGTCTCTTGGAAATCATCCAAACAGACGTGTATTGCTCGCTCTATAGTGGAATCTAAATTTATCGCATTAGATAAAGCCGGTGAAGAAGCAAAATGACTTCGAAATTTCTTGGAAGATATTCCGTATTGGCCCAAGCCAGTGGCACCAGTATGTACACACTGTGATAGCCAAGCGATAATAGGTAGGGCAGGGAGCGTGATGTATAACGGTAAATCTCGTTATATAAGACAAAGACATAATACCGTTAAAGAACTTCTCTGTAGTGAAATTATCACTGTAGACTATGTAAAGTCAAAGAATAATGTGTCGAATCCACTTACAAAAGTCCTATCTAGAGAAGGAGTGAAAAGGACATCCAAGGGTGGGCTTAAGGCCTAGGACAAGTCATCATGGCGGTAACTTTACCTAGCAGACTGGAGATCCCAAGAGCTAGGTTCAAGGAGATCAAACAAAGTTATGTCTGACAGGTTCAACATTGTCAATTACCCAACCCATTCTCATGATGTAGACAATGTATAGTAAACAAGGATAAGACTTAAGGTGAAAAGTCTTTTAATGATTATCTAAATTTGGCAGATTTGACCAAATAGTTTAATCTACAGGATTGAATGTTTAGAAATCACCTATGTGTGGGCGAAGTGGAAGCCGCTTCAAAGAGAATGTTAGTAAAGGCCTATTCTCTAAGTTCTCATGAAAACCGAGACGTGTTCATGACTGAAAAGAATAAAATAGTAAGAACCATAAATGGTAAAAGATTGGTTGTGTGACATGTGTTATCTAGGTGTACATTAAATCTCGACGGTTCAAAGATATCATATCTACCGATTGACCGAGTGCATCCGATGCATGTACACTATGGAAAGTTCAAATGGAAACCCACTTATCCAGATACAATCAATCTTTGTTTGATGATCACATATTTTTTCGTAAAAGTTTTACAAAAATAATAGCCATTCCCCATTCATGTGGGGGATTGTTGGGTTCATAGTAATGAAAGGGTGTGAATGGAAATGTTAAA
>NC_061121.1:15058822-15073701 GCF_002878395.1 Capsicum annuum
TGTTGGGTTCATAGTAATGAAAGGGTGTGAATGGAAATGTTAAAACATGCAGGAACGCGTGAACAATGACTGTTTCACATGAACAGTAGCACTGTTACGTGAACTGTAGCACTGTTTCGCATGAACAGTGCACTGCTTCACGAACTGCTGCAACACTGTTTCGAAATGATGCAATGTTTCACGAAATGGTGTACTGTTTCAGAAAATTACTGCAATGGTTTAAGTAAACAGACATGTATTTTCAGGAAAAGACACACACCTCTAAATTGAACCAATGCCACCTTTCAAAGGGGCATGCTGTGGCTATAAATAACCTGCTTTCTTCCACAGGTTAAGATAGAAATTTTTTTCAGAATTACAAGCTTCTTCTTCTTCTTAAAAATACTCTAAGTGTGATCATTCAAACCGTGAGTGTGTTCGAAGAATCCGCCTATTTGAGGTACCGCTATAGTCAGATTGAAGGCCATTTTATCCTGGGAGGAAGATTCCATAACCTCGGGTATAGTGAGGGAAATTATTCCTTAAGGAAAGTCCGTGAATTCGGACGACTTGGCCTTAACAATTTTTGTTTCATCTATATTTCTGAAATATAAAATACACCTCTTGTAAAGAACATTTTGATCTTGTGTTGAGGGTATTTGTTCAACTTCGTTGTGTTCTTGTTCATACTGAACTCGAGTTGAAGTTGTTATTCTATTATACAGATTCTACGTACCCGTATTGTGGAAGATAACAGTAAAGACAAGAAGAAAGTTTATTGCAGAAAAATTCATCTCAAAACCTGTGAATGAAAGCAGGTTTATATAGCCTGCGAGATGCCTCTTCGAAAAGGTGGCATTGGTTCACTAAAATGGTGTGATGTTTCTGGAAATTCATGTCTGTTTACCCAAAGAACGTGTACATCAATTCATTGAACACACATATCATTTCATTGAACAATTGCATCAAATAGATCTCATCGATCGATCATTTTCCGAAGCCGAAGCGAGCGAGCAACGACGACGGCGCCAGAAATTTCTTATTTCTTGCCTCACTTAGCATGTGAAGTAAGTGCTTTCTATTAAAAACACTCCATAGTTCCCTTCTCCCACCAATGTGGGAGAATTAGTGAACTTTTCAATTTTGGGAGTACACCTTCTAAATTGGTGTCTCCTTTCTTCCACCACTTTTCTCTCCATTTTCCATTCACACCTTTTTCATAAATATTGAACCCAACAGATGATAATAGGATAAGAGGAAATCTTGTCTACAGAATAGAAGCAATTGATTTTGCTAATTATATTGGAGTGTGTGGATTGATTTTATTAACCTATCAAGCGAGCAAGTACACCTATAATGATACTAATATTAACGAAAGAATCTTTTCCAAGATTGATTGGGCCTTTATTCAATCAAGCTTATTTCCCAGTGATCACTGTCCTGAAAAGGCGAGGTTGACAAAGGAGAGAATTATGAGGAGAAGAGCCTCTTAATAAAGTAAAATTTGGGGTCAACATCCTCTATTCCTAGATATAACGAAAGTTGGTTGGAAAGTGTAAAATGATTCAAGTAACTAAGAATTTGAACACTTTAAGATCAATCTGAAGCAGTTGAATTCCCAACTCTCTAGAACTAAGTTGATAAAGCAAATAAGGATAAGAGAGCTCCTAAATAAGCTCAACTGACCTTGCATAGGCAGAAAAAGGTCTAATATATGAAGTTCAGATACTCTATATACATAGTTGAAATGCATTTGTAATGGATCAACAAGTGAAACAGGTAACACCTTTACAACTAGAGATGTTAAATCTGCTATATTTTCTATTGATAACAACAAAAGCCCAGTCCAGATGGTTATGAATCTGGATTCTTCAACTCTGCATGAGTTATCGCGAGGCGAGATATCAGTGAAATAGTTTAGACTCCTTCAAGAATGGTAAACTACTCAGATAACTTAGATAATACTGCTCTTATTCTCAAAGTGGTTGACCCTAAGATGACTAGCTAATACAAACCTATTTCATGTCTCAAAACTGATTTGTAGTAGATTAAAAGATGTAGTTTGATCATATTATTGTGAAAAATCAGCCTGCTTTATTCCAAGGTAGGTCTATGCTTCATAAGGTATTTATTTATCATGACCTAGTTGTGCACTAAAACAGAAAAACTACTCCTAGTTGCTTCATAAAAATAGATCTTAGGAAAGCATATGATTTGGTGTGTTGGGGATTTCTTGAGAAAGCTTTGTTAATATATGGATTTCCAGTCAAATTTACTCAACAAATCATGGTCTAACATAACCAGGAAGTCACGGGTTCAAGCCTTGGAAACAGGCTCTTGCGGAAATGCAAGGTAAGACTTCCCTAGCGGGAGCTTTAGTGCACCGGACTGCCCTTTGATCATGATCTATGCCACATCACCTAAGTTTAAATTTTTGTTAATCTTTCGAAGCTTAAAGTAGGGAAGTATTTTACCTTTGAGCCGTTCATGTCTTTGCCTCGAGTCTTTCTTAAAATCATTATGATTTCACGTACGATCTTTCTATCAACACGCGGGTCGTTCATAATGAGCCAAAGAAACCAGCTAGCAGATGTAGAAACAGAGTCGCGACCTGCTAATAGAATATCTCGAATCGTGCCCGTAATTGCAGAACTAGGCAAAATGTGCCCATTAACTTGCACTTTCCTCGTGAACGCCCGCAATAAATAATCACAAGTTTCATCTTTATTAATATTACTACATTCTTCTTGTGCCTCAGTTATCACATTGTTCAAAATGTGGAGGCTCTTTTTCAGGCTTCCTTCAGATCCAATGGAAAAAAATCTCATAAATTTCCACAAGAAATCAGGGTAGAAAAATCTTCTGAAAGCATATTTAAAAATTGTATCCATGGCTACTGCAACTGGGTCATCAGGATTTAATAGAGTTTTCAATTTTTTGCCTAGGGCAATTCCAAAAATGTTGTCAGTGCCAAAACAAGTCATCAATTTTTGCAAGTCTACTGAAATGTTGTGTTTCGAAGCCTTGTCTAAAATTGGCAATAAGTCATTCTTGATTGTTGGGTTCACCCAACGATCTAGTGCTGGATGGAGCCTCGACTTTGCTAATACTGGAACCACGATTTTCCTTAACAAATTCCACTCTTCACCGGTAACATAAGATATACCTGTTAACACCGATGAGATTAGTTCTCTGATACCTCTTAATAAGAATCATGCGAAGAATCTAGTTGATTGACTGCCTGAATTTTCACCTCGTTGGTGTTTTATGATGAAACAAATTCAAGAAAGTGATTGTCGAATTCAAGAACGAATCAAAAAATACTCAACAAAGATCAGGATAAACCTATACTTCAAATTAACTCCTAACAACAACAATTAATCAACAAGGAGCTAATATAGCGCCTTTGGTATATAATTAAGAGATAGATTATGGAAACCAATCACTTTTTAGGGTAACAAAAATAATAATAATAAACAAAAACTTATCACCTTTTTGTACACCTAGAAGTAAGTTATAGTGACCTAAAGGTTATTACTATACAGAAGTTTAATGAGATCAAGTTATTACTCTCTCCCATTTCAATTTGTTTATCTTCCTTTTCTTCTTAATTAGTCTGTTTTGAAAAGAACATCTCTTTCCTTTTTCAGAAACTCTTTAGTTCTAACTTTCTACGTAACATGGGTTAAACCACAAGATTAAAGTACATTTTAATACATTTTATTGATGATGGAAATAGAGAATTCTTGGTTCAGTTCTCAATCTTAACGACGAAAAATCAGATTGATAACGATGCAAAATCAGATTGATATCGATCAACTTCTACTGAATATAGTGATTATTTATCAAAGAATGATTTTGGTTATCAAATGATTGAACAACAGAGAGAAAATTTACGTTTGATGTTTAGTTGACATTCATAAAATGAAATCTAATGAATTATGAATTAAATTAGCCTATGATCTCATATTCAGAAACTTCTTTATTTTCTTACTCCCTCCGTCTATTTTTACTTGTATTACTAAAAATAAAAGTCCAAAAACAATTTTTCAGTTTGGAGAACCAATGGATAATTAACCATTTGTGCCATTTTACCCTTGATTTAAATAATATTCATTACCTAATGTATTTTTCAAAGCATTAAATCTATTAAATCCAAAAGATGATATAGTAAAATTACCCATATTGCTTATTGTTTCTTAAGGTGTGCCATGTGTGCTAAGTCAATGGTGTACATGTATCGTTGGGCGGAATGAGTAAACTCTTTGCCAAATCAAAAATCAGATAAACAAATTGAAAAAGTGGAGTAATATGTTAATTACCTTGATTCCCTAGAACGTCAGCAAAGGTGTCTTGCCAAGTTGGTCCTTTAGGATAATTATGAAACTTAGTACGAAGAATATGTTCCAAAGTTTTTGGATGACATGTAACAGTAGTAAAACTTCTTCTCCAATTGTTAATAAATGGAATGCAAATACCACATGTTTGATATGTGCCTAATGTTGGACTAGCAAGAAGTTGATCAGTAGTCCATTCATGAATTCTTCCAATGTTCAATAACATTTCTGGAATACTACCCACTAATGGCCATGTCTTTGGACCTTTCAATTTTCCAAATAGTAACCAAAACCAAACAAAATAAACACCTAATACTATAGTACTCATGATGATAAAAACTAATTCCATTATGTCTTGTCTTGTGTACTATGATTGTGCAAGGTTTATATAGGGACCATCTGTTCATAGTGCATGTGTTTGGTACGTATTATGAAGGAAGATATTTTTGTATGAAGGAAGATATTTTTCCATTAATAATGTCTTGTGAAAAAGAGATTAAATAATATACACTGTCAAAATTTTTAAGACTTATAATAGGTAAGATTCTCAATTATTTTATTTTAAAATATTTAAATATAAATTAAAACATAATAGTATAAGGCAATTTGGACTTCTATTATTTTCTACCAAAAATAGGAAGGATTGAGAATCTTACCTATTATAAATTTTGACAGTGTAAAATATTCATTTCACTGACAGTGTATATTAGTTAATCCCTTTTTCACAGAGATTAACTAATATAAATGAATATTTTCTACCAAAAATAGGTAGTTTTCTTATATTTGCTAAGTATATAAGAAGAAAATATTGGTTCAAAAGTGTTTATGTATAATTTAGAAAAACACTACGGAAGATAGAAGTAAGGGAGTGCATTCGATTTTTCGATTTTTGATTTTGAAAAAATGGCATCCAATTCGAACCACAAATAGACTTTGTTTGGTTCACTTTTTTTCCGATTGTGTCAAAAAAAATATTATATATCTGATATTAAAAAGTATAACATATACGAATGAAGGAAAGAACAATTATTTAAATAATGAGTAGTAATATCAATTTTTTTAAATTTTTCTTTCACCAAGTTAAACTCCGGAAGAATTGAAGAGTATAATTTTTTTTTTTTCAATTACATAATGATCAAGTAATTACATGATAAAATAAGCATGACTCAAAACGAATTACGAAGTGGCTAGAAAACATGTTCTTAACAAGGGTAAAATTTATTTATTTTTTAAAATAAAAATAAATTTCTCTTAATTTGCTATAATAGATAAGTAAAGAGGAAGATTTGTTTTTAATATATTGAACTAGCAATGAACTAATGGATGTTTCGTAATGTTGCAAATCAAACGTGCCCTTAGCTTAATTAAGTCAAACGTTTGCCAAACCATAGTTAAGATGTGCCAAACCATAGTTAAGTCAAATTATTGATATTTGATCTTTAACTTACCTTAATTAGGGTAGTTTGGTCGGTGGAATAAGGATAAGAAGAAGCAAAAACAAGTTTGTGTACTTTCATCCTTCAACATACTTCATCTTCACCTCCGTAGTCCCCATTTCTATGGACGGAGCTAGCTTTTTACTGAGAGAATCCTCTCCGGCGAAAAATTATACTATTAATATATGATTAGACTAATTTTTTAGGTATAAATTATAGATGTAAATCCCCTTCCGTCAGTTTTTCTTCAAATTTTGAATCCCTTTGATGAAAATCCTGGCTCTGTCTCTATCCATCTCCACCACCCCAACACCCCTATCCCAACCCAACCTCTCATAACATTTGTCTAGATTTATATGCAAATAGTTTTAAGACAATATTTTATGGCACTTATATATCTAAACAAGAAAATAAGGAAGACACTCACTTCTTGTTGTTAGTTTTTTAAGAGCGAAAAGGGCTTAAATTGTCACTCACTTATTGAAAATAATAAAAAATATCTTCCATCCACCTTTTAGCTTCATTATGCCCTTCATATTCACCGTTGGGCTCCAAATTGTCTTTCATTTTAACAACACTTAATTTTTTTTAAAAAAAATTAATGATGTGGCTCCCTCCAATTGATCTCCATATAATTAATTAAAATACGCAACCCATAACTGAATCTTCAATTGAAAACCCGTCCCATTACTTAACTTGACCCGTGCCTTTAACATATCTAAAAATTAGATATATACACAAGGTAATTTTATCTTATTACATAAAATCCCATATTAAAAAACAAAGTATAAAAATCTCAAATTAATTACATATATCCCTACCTTTTTTCCTTTCTCTCTCGTCCTTCTTATACATCCCAAACAGCTCCATAGCTCCATATTTTCTGCCTAAAACCTTGCTACCTTATCTCTCCAATTATCTATCTATATTAAATCTCCTTATTATCTCTCCACACCCACAAATCCCAATCTATAATAATCTCTCTCCAAAAAAAATCTTCTCCATTTCTTTCGTCCAAAATCAACAAAATCTTCTCCATCCAAAATTATCTTTTCTCCGTCCAAAATCGACAAAATCTTCTCCATTTTCATCAAGAACTCAGAAAAAAATTTGCAATTTCATTCCATTCTAGAGGAAAAAAAACAGTTTCATCAAAAAGCCAAAAAAAAAAAAATTTAAGCATTCTTAAATTTCATCAAGCACCTGGAGAAAAAAACTGAATTTTCTTAATGGGGGACGAAAGTAAAGGTCAAAGCCAAAGGAAATATTTTCTTAATGTTTGCGTATTGTTATTACCGTTGTTGATTTCGTTTTTGGTTCTTTTGATTATAAAGAACCCAATTTCACAGAGAACCGTTCGAAGCACCGAAACGATCCAGTAACAATGAAGAAATTGAGGGAAGCTGGTGGTTCAAGTTCAAATAAGAAAGCTCCAAAATCGTCAAGTAAGAAAAAGGTTGATGATTCTGGACGAACACATCCGCCGAAAGTTTAGTTATCATTAAAATATGTATTAGCAGCACTATTCTATGTATAAGATTTCATTATACAGCTATTAAGATTATATATTGAATTGTATAAGGTGCTCGTATACATATGAAACAGTAGTAGATTATATTTATTACTTGTATAAGGTTTACACATACATGTGAAATTGTTGTATGATGTTGTCTTTTATTTATTTTGACAGTATGATTCTATGTATAAGTTTTCATTATACATGTATTAATACTATATTATTAATTGTATAAGGTTTACATATACAGGTTTAATAATGTTCTAAAATTTGGTAACCTTATATATGATACTATATTGTATGAAGATAATGTAACGTTGAACTGGTTAATCCATACAAACGCTTCACTACATGTATATTACTATAGCATAAATCGTTACAATGATAGCTGCAAAAGAAAAAATTATCATGAAAATATTGTACGATGATATAGATATCATGTCAAAATATTTCATCATGCATAAGTCTATAATGTATGATGAGTCATTATATATTAGTATACCAAATTTTTACACATTTTATAACGTATAGGAACAACCAATACAATAGTAATTACATTAATTGCAGTAACACATTAAAAGACGAATTTCTTTAAAATCTATATCAATAAAATTTTTCATATTTATTCAACGTGTAATATAATGCAATACATATCAGAAAAAAATAACAAAACTTAACAATTATAATACGACAACTGCAATTTCTATTAACGATTTGTAAATTTATAAGAAAATAATGCACATTCAACAAAAGCATCAGATTTAGTTCCTTCAACACAAAGAACAACACCTGTTTCATGATCAAAATCAATCTCCTTATTGGATTTGTCAAATGTTGTAATACACAACGGATAATTAACAAAACCTGAAAAACTTTTCTTCAACTCAATGTATACTCTCACTCTATTATCATTCCTTATAATAACTAGAGAGGAATTACCTTCAATAACGTACTTTACTTCAATTTTTTTCGACATTCATCAATATTCAATTCCGTACTAATCGTCGAAATCAATTTCAAGAATGTTATACTTTCTGAAACCACAATTCCATCACTTTTGTATTGTTCATAAATAATTTTCGACTACCAAGAACCAGAATGCTGCAACAATACAACAATATTTATATTGATATTGGAAAAAAGACGAAAGAAGATGTCAACTGTTTTTTTTTGTCCAGTTTGTATTCCGAATAGAAATTTCAAAAATAAATAAATATATATATTGTGGTGATGTTTTTGAATTTGAATATCAAGTACTACTTTTAAGCATCCAATAAATCACAACATCTATTAATATCGTATATTAAGCAATTGTAGAATTGATATATAATTTTTGACTCCCAAATGTCCGAATGTTGCAACAATATGGGGATGTTCATTGATTTTTCTGAAAACTGAAGAAAGCAGTAGAAGATGTTTTTTTTCACTGAACGCAATTCAACAAAGAAGAAAATTTAATGTGATGTTTAACATATTTTTTGAATTTAAATTTCAGTTACTATATTTAATCATACACCACTAAATGTTGAGTAATTAATAGCGTGAATTAAGGAACATATTGATATTATCAGATTTATCTTTCCTTAAATATAGTCTAATCAGCTTTATCATATATTCCAGAAATGTATGAGGGTCGACCAGATGTATGAGTATATTTTTCAAAATCGGGAGAGAGAAAAATTGAAGGAATTTTATGTAATTACTTTCACTTACTAAGGGATTTATGTAGTTTGTACTTAACATATTAAAACCTTGGCCCAATTCATTTTCAATTCATCGATGTGTATACATTTGTCACTTGACTATGGTTAAATGATGTATCTTCACTCAAATTTAACATTCGTGTAAGTTCATAATCTTTAATTTTCTTGATCTTAACTTAAGATTTGAACTTCCAATAGGTTCAAAGACCACAATTACACTCTGGATAAATTGAAGGTCAAATAACACACGAATACAAAATCAGAATAACGTAATGCACAAGACTAAATCACCATTTCCACTATTCAAAATTTCAAATAGACATGAAAAAGAATCAACTGAACTCAAAGATGACTATCAACTGAAATTAAAGTTTGTGGGTTCCCAAGTTAGATAAAAATAAAAACAAATAATAATTAATAGGGTTTGAACCCACAACCAAGATGTCAATAAAACTTTAACAATTTCCTCTATTTCACTAGACTAACTATGCACTTAATTCATGAATTCTCAGCTATTATATATATATATATATATATATATATATTTACTAGATTTCTCTTTATAAATACTAGATCCGGAAGGTACTAGATTCCCGAGAATCCCTTCCCAGGCTCCTAGATCCGTCCCTGGATCTAGACGAGGAGAAAACTAATTCAGGAATGCTTATGGACTAATTTGTGGTCTGAGATATGCATTAGGGTTTGGGGATGAAGTCGATGAATTAAAAATAAAATGGGGCCGATTTTTAATAGGTTAAAAGCACGGGTCGGGTAAAATGGCGGGTTTCAATTGGGGATCTTGGGTTGAGGCTTTTAAAAAAAATAATTAATTATATAGGGATCAATTGGAGGAAGTCACATCTTTAATTGTTTATTTTAGGTGAAATGGCCTCGTGGACTCTTGTACTTAGTCTGATTTGTAAAGTGGATATTCCTACTTATATATTTGTCATCTGAATCCTTGAACGCATTTAAAATCAATTTTTAAGCCCTTTTTTTTACCTGACATCCTATGTGGCTGGGACCACATAGAAGCGTGTATTTTAAACTCAAAACGCGAGTCATGCCCCAAAAAGGGCCCCAACGGTCCCAAAAAGGCATTTATAAGCCCTTGAATGACTCCTTCCTCATTTGCTTTCAACACCATTATTGGAGCAATGTGAGTTTTTTCTTTCTTCTTCTCTATTTTTCTCTCTAAGTTCTAGTACCTTAATTTTTTATCCTGTTGTGTTCTTAATCTTGGAAAGTTCATTTTTTTTTGTAATTTTTCATAACAATATGACAATTCGGGTCTGTTATTGTTGGCTTTATGTTGAACCTAAGATGTCAAGAACACCAACTAATCTCGAAAGAATATTTTGGGACTATCAAACATATAAAGTTGATAATGGTTGTGGATTCTTTCGATGGGCTAATGAAAATGAACAATACAATGTAAACAAGCCATCAACAACTTCAGAGAAAGGAAATAAAGGCAGACATTGAAAGCAACGAAAAAAAGAAGGGCTGGGAAGAAATGGAAAGCATGAAAGACATGAGAGATCAATCACTAGCATTGATATCCCTGTTATCATCATTGTTGTCATTTGATTTCTATCTGTTGTATTTAATATGACTTGATTTTTGTAATTGCAATGTGTAATGATAATGAAATTAAAATTTAATGACAAACACTATTTTGTCAACATAGAAATCTTCAATATTAAATGTCTTAACAAGAGTTGACGTCAAAAAATCTTGTCTTAACAATATCTGTAATGAGAAATACACCAGAAGTCATAAAACACTTATTTTAACAACACTTGGGATCAATTGAAATAAAAAACTAGCAATACAGAAAGAGAATTCTACAATTGTGTGCCTTGAATGCTTGGTATGGACTGATTCTTACTGACTTGAGTGCTTGATATGGCTTGAGTGGTTATAGAAGATTTTTTCTTTGATCTTTTGTAACTTTATTCTTGTAGCTATATTTGAGTTACTGCAGCTCCACCTTTCCACCTTAGTCCATTTGATTTGTTATCCAACTTAATATTAGTTGAAACTGAACTAATAAGTGTTGGACTATGTAACACTATATCGGTATTTACAAACTGAAAAATAAAAAAATCAATTAAAGATGCACTAATTAATACCAGTTAAATGTAATTAAATGATAGAAAGCTTACCCTCTTCGCTGCACAGCCACTTGGTCCAGACAACACACCAAAATCAGTTGTTTTTGCCTTCTTTTATTTTGATATTTTATATGCAAGATTTGCACCACCTCTCAAAGCTGTACTAGTCTTCCTCTTTTGGACACCAATACTACTAGTAGACTACTGAGTTGTAGATTGTGTAGCATTATCACCTACTGCAGAAGTGATTGCAGGCATCACAGCAGTTGCAGGCCTTATATCAGTTGTTGAGGCAGTTACAGACCTCACACACCAACTAATACAACATTTGTAGGCCTTTTGTAGCTGTTGTTGCACTATGTGACCTTATTTTCCTTGATGTAGCATTTGCAGGCATGTCAACACTTGTTGAAGCATTTGTAGATCTCTTAGTAACAACTGAAGTAATAGTGTTGGGTTGCACACTTGGTTGACTGCCACAGCTATCAGTGAAATTTTTTTTTCTACAAAAAATATGTAAAGGTCAAAAACACATTAAAAAAGAGTAAAATTCATCAATAAAAAAATATTTAGCTTACCAAAGTTGGACATCCTTTCTTGTTGTGTCCAATAGACTTGTACATAGAACATGTCATTTTTCTTCCCTTTCTTGTAGCCTCCCCAAACTTTTTCTTAACAGGCTCATCTCTAGCTTTCTTTCTATTTTTACTTGGCCTTTCTGGCATAGGAATAATCTCAGGTGGCTCAATTGCTGGCCTTGTGCTTCTTGACCACATCTTCATAGTTTTCATTGGTTGAATATACATATCATATGCCTTTAGGTATGTTTTTCATTTATACCAGTGATCAACAAATAACTCCACATTTTATTTCTTGTAATGCGTTGCAGCAATTGCATGTGCACAAGAAATTTTCTTTAGTTGCCATGACTTACAACTACATTGATTCCTCTTCACATTAACAACATATGTATATGGTGGATTACCAACCTCAAAGCCAAAATCACCATTAAACCTCACCTCACACTTGGCTGCATATTCACCATTCTCTGCAAGAACTTCCATAGCCATTGGTGATACATCACTGATTCATCTTTCTGAACACTCTCTCATTTGATTCATCCTTTTCTTGACTTCGCATCTTATTTCCTCCAACATAGTAATAATTATTTTGAACCTAGCATCTAGAATTCAACTATTGAAAGTCTCACACAAATTGTTCTCAACAACATCACACCTATTACGGTCTTTAAAAAAAGCCCTACACCATACCTCTTTGTTGTACTTGAGAAAATCTTCCACAATTTCATCACCCAACTCACTTATTTAATTAAGTTTCAGTTGCAAATACACTTCAAATGATGCCCTTGAAACCTGCCAAAGTATTTTCCTCCTTTCTTCACGTCTCCAAACCTGATTCCAGTTGACCCATATATGTCTAGCACACCATCTATGCTCAGCATTTGACAGTAGATTAGTAAGTGCCAAATCAATACCCTATCAAATCATGTAAAATAGTAGTTAAACATTAATTACTACAACAAACTGAAAAAAATAACTAAAAACTATAAAACTCCATACCTTTTGCATATCAGACATCACTGTCAAGCCTTCACCTCCATTTTCTTTACGTTCCAAATCATGGGTGATGCACCTAAGAAACCAAGATCATGTGTCCTTGGTTTCTTTATCAACTACCGCCCATGCTACAGGGTACACTTGTTTATTTCTATCTTTGAAAATGCAAGACAACAAAATACCTTTACATACACCCTTGAGAAAGGTATCATCTAAACCAATTATTCTTCTACAGTCCTCTTTCCATCTACTTAATGTCCATAAACAATTCTTTTTCTGGAATTGAATTCTTAGATGTCCTAATAGATACAGTGATACCAGGATTGATCGTCCTCAATTGTTCAGCATAATCATACAACCTAGCAAAATTTTTCATAAAATCACCAAAATGTTCATTGATAACTCTGATTTTTTCCTTTCTACAGATTATTTTACTAACATACAACCCATAGTCCTTTCTTAAAAGAGCATAAATCTGATGTAATTTTGTTGAATGGTCACTCATAATCCTATTCTTGCAATGTTTACCAATCCATCAAAGGTTACACAACTTATTTCTTGTCCTTTTAGAACACTTGTAGACAGGAAAGTAAGTCTTCACACTAAAATTTTCTATATTTTCAACACTTTCAAGAATAACCCAAGGACAACCCTTATGCTTACACTTTGACCTTACCTTTTTCTTCTCATTAGGTTTTAACTTAAGGTTCACACTTTTTGAATAGAGTAAGTATGCAGTGCCTCTCTAGACTCAACACAATTAAAAAAAATCATATACAACTGAAAAAATACCTTCTTTGCAGTTTTATCAAAGTAGATCTTTGTAGATGAAGTTCTAGGTGGTGGATCTACCACTTTATCATCATCAACAGGATCTCATTCCTCTTCACTAATGTCACTATCCGGATCCAAACTATCAAAATAAGGGTCATCCCCACCCAATTTACCTTCATATCTATCCCGTTTGTTCTTACAAATTTCCTCAAAACCAACATCTATACCTACTGATTCAGATGATATCTCATCTAGATTCACCTTATCAACCTTTTCTTTTACTTATTTTTCAATGTTACATTGCCTAGCTTGAAGCAACCTTTCATCAAAATCACTCAAATCTTCAATGTTTTCATCAACATCATAAAGTAAATCACCAGCAGAATCACTAATCTCTAAATCTACTTCAAAATCAGATGTTTGAAGATGGTGTATGGAGAAATCATTAACTTGACCTTCCTGTAATTCTTTTAAAGAAACCCTAGCTTTTCCTTTGTCTGCCCTAGGAGGCTGATTTTCTCACTTATATACTCATCTTCATTGACAGTCAATGGTTGAGGTGAAGACACATCAGCCCTATCAGTTTCAAAAGGGGCTGCCACAACACTATTACAAAGTAGTAATAATAGTGGAGAAACTGCTATATCAATATTAGACACATTAGATTTTTCTATTTTCGAGGCTAATTTTCTAGCAATTTTAATCTTATTTTCATCATCAACAACTAAAGGTTCACTAATTTTGTGAACAACATATACATCAACAAAATCTCTAGCTTTTAAACTGTCGATAAATCATAAAACATCAGCATCACTATTTAACATATAATAATAACAACCCTTTTTGTTAACTCCACACCCAAAGGTTTCAACTTTTTTCACACCTAATTCTAGTGCTATGTTATGAAACAACATTATATGAAGCTCATCTACATCTACTCTAATTTTATCAAAATCACAAACTCCATTTGCATATCTTAGAACGTGCTCTGACAAAAAACACCCCCATAGGTGAATTGAAGTGTTACTATTGTATTCATATAATTACAAAATCTGTACACTGACACGATAACATATACAATTAGTCAATCATGCAGAAAGTCCTAATTTTTAAAGAAAAAATTATTAAAAAAATAATTCTGATTTTATAAAAACAAAAACTAGAATCATATCGAAATCACAAAGTATGTCATTGAAGGCGCAAAACTTCTACATATACGTCTAATAGGAGCATTAGACACCCAAAAAAGCAAAAGCGCCAAAATTTTCTGTCTCAATTTTGATTTTACCTAAAAAAGAATCCTAAAGTCTAATCAAAATAACAAAACATGCTATTGAAGACACGAAACTATTATATATAGGTGTAATAGAAGTATTAAACACGAAAAAAAGCCAAATCCCTCAAAAATTGAAGAAAAAAATTGTGAATTGCGAAAACCCC
>NC_061121.1:15076701-15178169 GCF_002878395.1 Capsicum annuum
ACTTATTATTTTTTATAGCCCAAACTAATTTTAGGCCCAATAAAATATGAATCAAATCTAAATTTTATATGAATTTGACCCAATAAATTTTACGTGTCTACACTCCCTCCTTTCCATACATGTCTATTATTGACTTAACACACATGACACACCTTAATAAACAATAAGCAATATGGGTAATTTGCCCATTAGAAGCAATATATTTAACATCTAATTAAGATATGCACCATCACGATAAAAAAATCAGGATCGTGATTGTACCTATCCAACCCTCCGTGATAGGTAAGCCAACAGTTCAATCTCAAACATAACATTCCAAATGTAAATAAGCGGAAGAAAATAAAAAAATAATAAAACTTGAATAATTTTCAAAGTACATTAGTAGACTGATATAGTCAAAATATAGATAATCCCAGATTTGATAGTTGATGTTGTTGGGAACAGTGGCGGATCTACACTCAAGTTAGGGGGTTCATCCGAACCCCCTTCGGCGGAAAATTATGCTATATATACATGGTTAGAATTATTTTTTATGTACATATATTAGATGTTGAACCCCCTCGATTAGTTTTTATATTCACTTATGACCCCGCTTAGTGAAAATCCTAACTCCGTCACTGATTGGGAAACAATAATAAATTTTAATATCAATTGTGAAAATAAAAAAACTGCAACAATAATAGTATTTTTTAAATAGTAGTATTAACAACAACAACAACAATAATAATATATAAAATACTTGAGTCATGCTAGCTACTATCCTAAGAAACTATTTCTGCAATATGAAATATTTTTCTCAAATTAAACAAGCACTTTACTGATTTATTAAAGAATATCAGAAATTAATTAAATCTTACCTAATTAATCAAAAAATACAGAAATGAGCAAAAGTAAATATAAAACCAACAAATTTTAATTGGGGGAATAATGTCAAAAACGGTTTTATATAAAATAAGAACAACAAAAAAGGAAAGATTAGTATATTTTTTCAAGCCTCGAAAGTTGACAAAAATTTCATGTGTTTTTTAAGTTAAGGTTATTCAAACAAGTAAATTTCTAACTCACTTTATTACTCAAATTAACTAATTTTCAGTTGTTTGATTGTATCGTCCATATATATATATATATATATTAGGAAGTACTTTTGTCCCTTTAGTATATACTGAGTAGATATAATTTGGCTTTAGGTGACTAATTTTATTGAGACGCTTGTGATCAGGAGACACAAGATGAATGGACGGAAGAGCCATTGTCATATGAAGAAATCAATAGCTTGGTCTACCTTCATGCAACGTTGCTAGAATCACTGGTTATCTGCTGACGAAACGAGAATTGACATGCCGGAAGATGGGTATAAATATGCAGCATTTAATGGTGGATCAAGAATGTGTATAGCCAAATACTTAACTTATCTTGAAATGAAATCTGCAGCTTCAGCTATATTACTTCGTTACGAGTTATCTTCAGTCCCTGGTTATCAAGTTTTGCCACAACTCTCTATCACTTTATCCATGAAGAATGAGTTTAGAGCAAACCTCAAACCTTGTGATCTTAGTGAATATGGTATAAGAAAATGATAGTTTGATAACTATGAATGAGATCTCCGTATCTATTCAATAATAGTTGTTCTAGTAGATCAGTTTTTCTTTTTACGTGTGTTAAAGAATCAGTTTATCGGTATCTCATCTTTGAGGTATAGGTACAGACTCTGTACTACACTCTCTTTTTTACAGATTTCAATTTGTGAGAATACAAGAATAATGAAAAATATAACTAGCAATGGTTGCATTAATAATACTTTGTGTTATTTATGCTTGAAACTTTCTTATGTAGTGTCTGGTTTGGTGAATTAAGAATATGATTATTTACACAATTTCTAGTAATCGTAAGACGAAAATAAAGCTGAGAGTTGAACTAATAATTAACAGAAAATAAATGTCATTTGGTGATGTTTTTGCATCAACAACTTAATGATAGTTTCTCAATTTGTAGTAACCTCTCTTCTTCTTCTTTTCTTCTTTAATTTAACTATCTATAAAGTTTTATATCCTCAAACTTTACGTCCTATATAAATTTTATTGCACTTGTATAATTGTATTGAGTCAAAGTCGAATTTGGAACTAAACTTAATTTTGGTTAAAGTAAATAAAAAACAAAAATGATTAGACTTAGCTTGCCACTAGTAATTCGAATCCTTCCCTTTTTTAAATACCTTGTAACAAAATTAGTTACCTTAATTATCATAAGAAGACAAGAATAAGTTGAAACTTGAACTAATTACTAGGGAAAAAACTATCTAAACTCAAGATTGCATATTCAAGTAACCAAGAGAACAAAAAGATCAAAGCTCCTAAAGAAAGGTTAAAAAAAATTCTCAGACTAACCTCATGCCAAAGGATGTAGTGGAGTTACATCCCTTAGTAGAGTTGGTCCGTAGAAACTTTTTTTAATCCCTTCCTATGAGCTTCCACCATTTTTCTCCCTTAATGACTTGAACCCGCGGCCTTGAGGTTGGAGACGGAGAGTGCTTACCATCTGAGCAATTTCCTCTTTGTTTCCAAAGAAATTTTTGTGAAGTTAAAAAGGAAACAAGGAAAAGAGCAAAAGAATGTGTATTTCCCAAACGAAAAGAATCTTCCCCATGAAAATTAATTTCTTCACCTGAAATACTGTCTGTAAGATGAGAATAAAGCTGAAACTTGAACTAATAATTAACGGGAAATAGATGGAGTATCATTTATTAATGTTTTTGCAGGCAACAACTTAATGGTAATTTCTCAATTTGCACAATTTGTAGTAACCTTAACAAGTAACATCATACCTATTTATTTCTATTAATCTGACTGCTTTCGAAAACACACCTCGTAATTCTTCTTTGTTTTTTCAACTATCAACATAAACTTCTTATTTTCTGTCAAAAGTTTGGCCGAACATCTCATTTTTTCAAAATAAGCACTTTTGCAAACAGATAAGCTTGACAAATCAGGCAGATTGACTGATACTAGGAACCTATTTGGAGAAAGAAGAAGCATGCATAAGATGGACAGCGGAGAAATTTCCAATAGCGAAATACTTTGACTCGATGGATGGAGAGAGAACCCTCTACTCAAGAACGAAACCAATATCGAATCGACAATCCTATACTATAAGATTAGTGTCTCTAGACCATACAAGTGGGCGCGAAGCCCATGTAAGTGTTTGGTCCACTGGAGCTAATGCAACATGGAAGAAAATTAGATAACAAAAAATACGATCTTGCACCGCTTTTTTTTTATAGAAAGCTCGACCAACGAGGAGAAATTTTTTGGCCGAAGCCAAAAAGAGGGCGACCCACTTTATTCCCCAAGCAAATGAACTTGGCTTTGAGGGAACAACAAAAACCACTATCATACTCTTTCTTTTCTTCAGGTAGCAGTTTCTGGGACACATGAACTAGCTCTTATTGAACCAGTTAAAGTATAAAAGAACATACCATTCAAATCTCAGCAGATTTGACTGGTGAGAGGTAGCTAGTGGAACAGTCAAGGATGGTGCAAGTTGATCCGGACACCACTTTTTGAAAAATAGAATAAAAGAACCATCTAGGTATCCAAACATAACCCACTGTTACTTCTACAACTGAGAGACGAGCTGGTTGAAGACAGTGAGCCAGTGAAGCTTTGATAAACAGGAGAGTTCATAAGTTCCACTTCCCATTCTCTATTTATCAAACTGAAAGCTATTAGCAAAGTTCGATCACACACCAAACCAAACAATTTAATCTTCACAGTTCAAAATCATGGTGGAGAGAGAGAGAGAGAGTGTGTATGTATAAATCACACACCAGTACAACCAATGGTATACTTTACGCAAAGAATTCTAATACAGGGAACATCGTCGATGCAATTCTCCTAATACAATGCATAACAAAGAGATCCCAACTTTATGCTGACTGATTTGACAGCCAATGCTACAGCAAGTGATGTTTTCTCCTTGACATTAACAGCATGTACAAAAAAAGGAAAGTGATCACCAAAATTTGTCCACTTAATTTATTGACAAAAGTGTTCTGTAGACCATGTGTGGTAGAATGCCCAATGTCAGGCTCACGACTTGGAAAAGAAGATGAATTTAAGCCAACGGGAAAGAACTAGTAATCTAGTAGCGCAGCCAGTATGTCCTGCGTCTGAACCAGTTATAATCAGGCAAATCTTGAATTGGTCCCCTGGCTGATATTGCAATATCCTACAAAGGGAAAATCATAGAGAAAAAGGTTTTACCCTCTAGTATTTGTATTTGATTCGGGAAACATAAGATGGAATTCATATGGTAATATCAACAAATCTGCCTGTTAATTACAATACCAACAGCTGTCTCTCCCCGTGGTTTATAGCCTATATGAATTGCTCTGCTGTTGCTTTTATGGCCTTTAGTTATTTACTGAAACAAATGTAAAGAGGCTGCAGGGACTTACCCTGTCAAAAATAAAACGATTTGCAACTCGCTTGATAGTTCCAGCATCGACACTGTCAATCCTGGCAAATAACTCAGCATATGGAATTCTGCGGCCATATGTGATTAACTGCAAAAAAAAAAAAAAAAAAAAAAGAGAAACTTCCAACTATAAGTAAATTTAGTAATTACAGAGAGAGGCATCAAATGTCAAGTATGAAATCAAGGTCATCCATTTGACCACAAAGCATGCGAGCATATAGAACACAATGTGCTAACTGAAGAGATTAAGTGAATTATCTATGGTAATGCTCCTAGAACTAAGAGAATTATCTTCCCATATTCTTCTTCTTCTTCTTTTCAGGACAGTGGTGTCCGAAGATGATGTTGTCCGGAACAACTGCACATCTCGACTGTTCCACAGGGTACCTATTACCTCCCACCAGCACAAGCAGAGGCGGAGCTAGCCTATTAAAGAAGGGTTCGGACGAACCCCTTCGACGGAAATTCATATTATTAATACATGGTTAAAATAATTTTTATTTATATATTCTAGATGTTGAACCCCCTTCGATGAGTTTTTCTTCAGATTTTGAACCCCCTAAGCAAAAATCCTAGCTCCGCCTCTGAGCACAAGTACCGGACAACCTACCAAAGCTTAGGCAGGTGGAAGGAAATCACCTAGCGTTATTTGCTTCCGTTATGGTTGTTCTTCTTTCCTTCTAGATTGGCATTGGAGGAACATCTGCTCCCCCTTTTTCCTTCTAAAAAGAGCCTTTATTTTATTTTGCTTTATTTTTATGATAGCCAAGCCTTGTTTGATGAGGTCAGGAGGAAGGAGACTAAAATGTCTCAGATCTAGGGAGCCAAATGCTCTCCCCTTTAATTGTTTCTAGTTACAAATATATTCTATATGAATTTACCTGTCTTCCAATGTCTTCAGCAGTAGGGCCTGATCCATCAATGTGGAGCACTAAAGAAGATTTCAGCTGCAGGAGATTAAGTAAAAGAACATATAAGTTCCTGATATAGCTAAAAGGAATGCAGGAAAAAGTCCCTAAAATTTAAATGGAGGCAATAACACTCTCCTCTGGGGAATGAACGAATACCTGATTACGTGCACGAATCACATCAGCTTCCGACACTCTGTAACTTAACTTGCATATCCCATTCATGATGACATAAGCTAAATCACTCAAGCAATCAGGCTGTGACAAGCAGAAAACACAGATCAGTAAAGTCTCAGTCCTTATGCATAGGTCACTTATATTCATAATAAAAATGCATAAATCACTTTTAGATGAAGGAAATGAGTATTCAATTTGCAATCTTCTCTAAATTGACATAATTAAGAAATAGTTTGTTTTATATGTGACATACTTCAAGAAATATTAATGAGAGAGAACAATTTCTGAAGTTATTAAGAATTTGAAATGCTTCAAATATTAACCTTACAAATACAGCAATACTGGAATCACATTTTATCAACCAAGAAGAATTTACAAATAACGAAAAAACCGCCTCTAGATTGTGAAACGAAGTATGATCAAATCACTAGTTTTTACATTTCAAATCGCTTTTTTGTTTAATCAGGCAAAAGTTGTATTTACATTTCAAATCTCTTCAGTATATTTCAGGAAATGGCCTAAAGTTGGATTTACATTTCAATTCACAAGAACTGATTAACATTTCAAATCTCGTTAGTATATTTCAGGAATGGCATAAAGTTGGATTTACATTTCAATTTACGGGAACTAATGAATCATGATAACATAAGTTTGGCGACCAGGAAATAGATGTATTTTATACTATGTTACAGATTCAGATATGGGTGGGTAGCAAATATGAGTTTATGATACAGAAATAGTCGGCATTTGGTTAAATGAAGGTAGTGAAAATTTCCTTCTAAACAAAATTGACAAGTAATAAATGTACTTTATACTATGTTACAGACTCAGATATGGGTATTAACTGAGAATATATATAGGGGTCACATTCGCTTCCCAAAAGTTTAGGGCAAATTTCGTTTGTATTTTTTTTTCGTAACTGGTAACATTTAAATTTGGTTTGGATTTTAGGAGGTATAATCTCCATTTAGATAGATCAGCATGATTTTATACAGTGTTTGGTTGGAATTTGGGAAGATATAATCTCCACATAGAAATCAGCATTAATTAATATTGTCTTCGTTTTAATTTATGTGCTTTATTTACCTTTAAACGCTATTTCATAAAGGATGCTTTCAATATTAACTTCTAAATCCCAACATAACTACATGACATGTTTAAGACCACATGATTCAAAAGTCTTCCCTATTTTCTTAAACTCCGTGCTTAGTCAAACTAGACACATTTAATGAAATGGAGGGAGTACAACATTTGATTGCTCCGTTCTGTTGTGCCCATAAATAATACTTGTATAAATCATTCGAGAATCTATGTATTATCTTGTAGGGGATAGAATGTTGAATACAAGTGAAGGTATCCGTAATACACGGATTAAAGTACTAACATGACCAAACTAACCCTCATAATAGTAAAATATTTTTTATTTTGTTTAAAACGTAAACGAACATTTAAAATTGTACACTGCATACTAATATGTAATATATCAAACTAACATTCAGCAAGAAATAATCTCTATATTAAACAATGTACATCACTAATCCTGCATAACTTGTCTCTAAACCAAACGACCCTCTTAAAGATTCAAGGATGCAGATAGAAGTACCATTATAAGTAAAGGGATCCAGTAATTTGGAGTTGTGCAGATATGTTTGTATATAATCGTCACTATTCATAGTTGTTGTACACTAAATATGATCTAAGTGAGTTCAACTCTGTTCTCCTCTTGTATGTATCATGCTAGCATATATCCTCTTTTAAAACTTAATGGTCTTGGTCAGCCTGATTCCTAATTTATCATGCATTTGCAATCCATTTTAAAATTCAACAACAACAACAACAACAAACCCAGTGTATTCCCACATAGTGAGGTCTGGGGAGGGTAAGATGTACGCAGTCCATACCTCTTACCTCTAAAGAAGTAGAAAGGCTGTTTCCGATAGACCCCCGGCTCGAGACACAGAATACTAAACAAATTCATAGTAACGCATGGAACCATTTTAAAATTCAGCTCAAAATAAAAAATAAAAAAAATCATTTCATCAACCATATGACCATAGTAAGAGTTGCCTCTGTGCTGTCTTGCTGCATGCCTGCATCTATCTCAATGCAGGGAAAAAAGGAGAAGTCTTTCTCTCTCCCCGCTGGAAGACGGACCATCAACTCTTATAGAAGATTAAGTAAAACAAAGAGTAGACACTGAGAGGTATCTAGTGTCAGATTTTCTTTCTTTTTTTTTGATAATCGAGAAATCCCCAATGGCCAATGGAGCAGAAAACTCGGTGGATAATGTCCCCTCTCTACCTTTTTCCACTTAAATACCAGTCTTTTGTCTGTGGCAGGGTTCAAACCCGTTGCGCGTGTCTAACCTACACATCCCACATTGCACACTTACTACCACCCGACCAAATCTCGAGGGCAAATTGCATGAGGCATGGACATCGTGTCAGATTGCCCCTAGAAACAGTATGTTGAGGGCAATTGAGGAGTTCGTGCAATGTTCTATAGTTTATTCTTTCTTCTTTCCATTTAGGTTCATCGTGAACTTTTTTTCTACTTATGGGGGAGCGGAGCACAGGCAACACAAAGACATGGGAAGTTTAGAAAAACAATATACAAAAATTTTTAAATGAACCTTTTTTCATTGATTACAATAATGACTTGGCAAACTACACGACCTTAGAATTTCAAAAGCACAACTATGAGCTGATTGAACTACACTGGTAGGGAGAATTTTTCTTGATTAAATCCCAATATAACCGCATATGATTAATACATCTTGCAATATTGCTATTTTTCTTTTCCTTTCTTTTTTTTCCTTTCAACAACCGTGGTGTCCAGGCAGCTTGCACGCACCTCGACTAATTTCACGGGATACCTGCCACCTCCCACCAGCTACAGACCGGGATAACTCTGTCCACCAGGGCTAGAACAGATGGAAGAAATCACCTAGTGTTTGTTAAGTCTTTGTTGGAAATTGAACCTGAAACTTCATGGTACTCAACCCAACTCCATTGAACCACTAGGCCACACCCTTGGGTGCCTTTTCCTTTTTTTCTTTTATTTTTCCTCCAAGCACAACTATGAGCTGATTGAACTAAACTGGTGTTCGAGGGAGAATTTTCTTGATTAAATCCCAATAATGACTAATATATCTTGTGAAAATGCTTTTTTTTTTTCGTTCATTCTTGTATTTTTCTTCCAATAGCCCCTTTCTGAAACTTGACAAGAGATCTACTTAATCTCACTTACTCCATCCCTAGATGCAAAATATATTTAACATCTTTAATTTGTATATTTTTCTTACTGCAATATCCACCGTCAAAGGAATTATGAGCTTCACCAAAATAACTATCTATTAGTACGAAAAAATCATCAACTCAAAATTGGTCTCCAAAAGGGACAGCTGAATCAGGGAAGCTGCACCAAAGCCATTACTTGTGCTTGATTACAGTTGTATTCTCCGCAAAACCTAGCACACTCTGCATCAGAATCTGAAAGAGGTCCTAGACAAGGATAGACGATACAAGATTCTCATAGCCACATTGTCACAAGATTCCTCAACGATCCTAGCCAACCCCGCCCACCAGAAGTTTTCTCATATCAAGTTTACTTTCCCGCCCATTTTCAACTAGGATAACCTCTAATACCCCTTAAAGGAATCAATATTCTTCTAAAGTGAACGAGTAAAACAGTCCTCTGTGTTCTTTTGCACAACAAGCAGCATGGCCACCCACAGTTGCTCGGAATAAATTTCCTACTATTACATAAATTAGTAATCCATGTATCAACAATTTATACAGAAAAAAATTTGGAGATGGAAAAGGGAGCTTTGAGTGATGCCCTCCGACAACACAGACTTGGCGAATAAAACAGTAGTTTCTTATCTAGAAACTTGCCCAAGATTTCTTGATTATCTTATTTGAAGATTCAGTAAATAGAGAAACTGAAATCTGTTTAGCATAAAAGAGTATTTTACAGGTGTTTCACAAACAAATCCAGAAGGCCCATGAGTCCATAGCAAAAGAGACGCAAGGAAAAAGTCAAATCCTCTTGGGGTAAATGCTCTTACAGACCCGCATAATGGACATAGGTTGCCAGGTCCAAAAGCACACTTTCCCCTTTCACTGACCAATTAAAATGTACAGAAACGAGAAGACTAGCTGACAAAACTAATATACGATGATTGGTAGTTTTACATTATTAACCATTCAAGTTAAGCAAATAATTTTGAGCTAATACTGGAGCAACTTAAGATAAGTAGGAACTCCTTAACATCTCTATCTACATGTGAGAGAAAAGGAAGCATTAATTCTTCTAAGCATGTAGGAACCATATATCTGAAGTCACTCACCTGGGCTTCAGCATAGACACCAAACAGCCCTGTATCTTTATAGTTGGTGTTAAAAGCCATCACACTCTCAGCTAGTTCATTAATGGCCACCCTTTGGACAAGCTCTGAACTGTTCAAAGATCATATACCAGAAGTAATAGAAATTAGCAAGGCTTATTCTGTAATTTTTTCTATTTTGGGAAAAAAGAGCAATTCAACGAAAATCTCCAAACAATGCCCAGAAATGCCTTCATATACAACTAATAGATAAAGCATTAAGAGCAACAAGCAATATTGTCTTTTTGGTAAGGGCCACTCTTTGGCGGCTGACAAGTAAAAAAGTTTTCTTGAAGCATAGAAGAAAATTAACTTGTTGATTGCTTAAGAAAATGAGAAGGACCAACCCCATGTGTTTTCCTCCTCCTGAAGATTTGTTCCATGATCCCAGCATTTGTTGCATGACCATCAAAGCTATGGAATCTGGGTCTGTCCATGATGCTCCACTAAATGCAACAGCGAATTGAGCAAGAGGCAGATCATCGTCAATGATACGTATCTATTTATGTAGACGAAGAAGAAAATCAGTAAGTAGTTCACATAAAACACATAAAATGGAACAGGTAATAACTAAGTAGTGAATCCACACCTCTGAACCTGTAAATATTGCTGGCTCCTCAGCCACCAATTGGGAAGTGGTAATAGGATTAGATGGTAGTTTCGTAAAATGTTTCTTCACTTGCTCAACGACATCTTCATGCTTCACAGCTCCAGCAGCAGAAATTACCTACAGCAAAGAATTAACTGCTGCTTTTAGTCTGGTAAAAGTTTGACCAAAAACATAGTTAACAAAACTTTAACCCTTGCACCCCACCACCACACCACCTTTCACGAACATCTGAATGTGTGTGTATATATACACACACACATATGTATATATGATTAGAGCTTGGAATGGAAACTAATATAACATCAAACTAGAAAAAGTTTGATTGTGATTCATTTTGATAAAGGAAGAGTGAATGTGGGATCACTTTTTTTTTTGGATCAAGTAAAAATATCTTCATACATAAACATGACCAAATCGGTCGTATACATAGGTTACCAAAAGATCAAAACTCTACAAAATATGAAGCTCTACAAAATCCACCCAATCCTCTAAGCAAGAAGGAACTTTCTGTTTACCAAAAGAAAACAGCAGAGCAGAGACTACTCTTCAATTGCAAGAAACTCGACTCTACACCCTCATAAGCTTTTCTATTTCTCTCTCTCAACTACCCATATTAAAGCTATCGGAACCATGTTCCAAGCCCTTCGTCTTCTCCCGCCCTTCCAACTCAACATCAGATCTTTCACAGTTCTTGGTATTACCCAAGGACAAGGTGCATATTTTAGGTAAGTGGCAATCATTTTGACGTGAACCCAGATAAAATCAATGAATTCAATTTGAAATAGAGGGTGAAGAATAAACTAGTTTCTTTTTATTTTAACAGAAGAAGCCAGAGCAATTAGCAAGGAAGTCATCAACAGATATTACATCAGCTATGACAGGTTCAGTACCATTCTATGAGCACCATAGTGGGTTGAAATGTAATCTTGAATATGAGCTCTCGTCATTTTCTCAATGTTCTGGGAAGGTCCAAGAATAGTTCTACCCAATGGAGTGTACTGGAATGCAGTAGTATGTAACTGGTCAAAGATGACTTCCTCAGGCTGTTTTTCCACCTACAAGAAGATTGTCCAACATGAAGACTCGCAAATATTGAGATTAAAGAAAAGGGGTACCCCTAAGAAAGAAACAAAAAAAAGATATGGTAACATACTACAAACAACTGCAAAGTACAGATACAAGCTTCTCTACTGAACAGTCTGAACTATAAATCCACAGCAGATGAATTAGCAGTGTAACGTAACAAAAAGCTAGCTGACTCAACTGAACTGATTTGCAAGCAAACCAATGACAGATTACATAGCCAACCAGGGTTACCCATCATTGGAGAAGCTAAAGAGGTTATTGTCTAGTCAGATAGGGACAAACTAAGCATACTATTTGAAGTTATTGCAATCACTGATCATTGTCCTCAGAGAGATTTATGAGCCAGAATGATTTGCAAGCAAGATAACTTTTTGAGCAAACAGTCCAGGACAGAATGAAGTTAGTGCTAATATCAAGTCCAAAAAAGCAAAACCATTGACCAAGTTATTGGCACTTAGACAGATGAGCACATCTACCCTGCCAAAACTCCCCTTCTCATTAAATCAATTTAACCATTTCACTATCTAAGAAGCTATTAGCGTCAATTTCTATACATTTATTTTTTAATTAACTGTAAATTTGCAAATTCTTCTCACCAGATGGTTGTTCGTTACAGCATTTTTGCATTCTAATCATGTATCAGTTTCAATCACTAAGTCCCCCAACTCTTATTTTTCCAGACAGCAGAGAAATGAAAGGAGGTAAAATATCACCATTTTTGTTCAATAAGAACCAACATGGAGGTTTTATGAAAAATATCAAATGCACAGGATAAAAATAAAGATGAAATATTACCACTTCAACTAGTCAAGAATCAAATAAAGGAACAATTAGTAAATATATCATGCCAAAAAAATTAGAAACTTAGCACCATTAAATGCATAGCACACTGCAAGCATTATTGACGAGCTGCTTAATCTAGCTCTACATCACATTACACCAAATTTGTTGTATCTTTGCCCAAATAGGCCAGCAGAATCATCATAGCACATTTTCATCTCACTGTAAATGAGCTCAGAATACTTCTCAAGATCTCTTTAGATAAATGTGACAGCTTTCTCTGAGGCTGGAGACATTCACTTTGACAAAACCACCATAAATGTTATCTTTAAACTACCGACTCTGAAAGGTAAAACGAGAGAACCTACAAGCACAAAGTAGACTCGCTATATTCTGAATCACATTGATGGAACAGGACACAAACTTCTGCTAACGTATCCTATTTAAGTGACGAGTTTCCCAACTAAACAAAATAAGCACTCTACGTATTAACCTCATATGGACAAACAATTAATAGAGCTCCTACAAGTAGTAACTTTCTTCTTCCATCTGAATCACCTAAACCTCTTAAAAATGGTTGCATTGGTACATTAATATGATGATTTCATCCCCAAATTCTCTTGTTCAACAATCATTTCAACTGTACTTTCTAAAAGACAAGAATATTTTATTGATACTCCCCCCTTTACATCTTATATACATTGTTAATCTTCAGGGATTCAACCTAATTTTTTCTTTTACATTTTCCTCATATACTTCGGACCCGTTTGGCCATAGTCATAGATTTCCCAAGTAGTTTCTGGGGGAAAAAACTTGGCAAATAATGTTTGGCCATACAATTTGCCATTATTTGGCAAATAATCCAAATTCCCGAATACCAGAAAAAACTAGTATTCGGGCCAAATTCCATTTTTTGTGAACTTTATTTTTTTTGAAACTGGTAACTTTATCTATTTCTATAATGCTCAAAACAGTATATAGGTTGCGCTGAAACCATATTTACAAGAGTACCCTATACACAACTATCCTGCTATTACAATAAGTCTATTACAATGAGTCTAAAACATCAACAATAGTGACAGTATCATTTGAGTACATCTGATTACACCAAAAACACAAGGTCAAAATACAATTCAGCTTGACTTGCTCCATACTATTCTCTATGTTCGCATAACATCTGAGATTCCTCTCCTTCCAAATAGTCCACCAAATGCGTGCTGGGACTATTCTCCATCTTTTCCTGTCCTTGGCCAGCACTCCTATTTCCTCCTAGCTCTGCAAAGCTTTTGTAACTCTCCCTGTTCTTGAGGCTTAAGGATAGTCTCCATAGCTTGCTAGTTGTCTTGCACTGCAGAAATAAGTGTTTAACCATTTCTGCAATTTCACCACAAAAGAAACACCTAGAGCATAGTTTTATTCCTCTCTTCATCAAGTTTTCTTGACTGAGCATTGCTTCCTTGACCAACAACCAAACAAAGCATGCAACATAGTGGGGGATTTTGACTTTCCACATATGTTTCCAAGGCCAGTTAAGAGTGTGGTGATCAACCTGGTTCAACTTTCTGTAAGCTACGCCCACTTTGAAACCCCCTTCTTTAGCTCCTTGCCACCTTAAAATATTCATTCCACTCTCCAATCCTCCAAACTGACCAATGATGTTGAAGAACTCTGTCACCCTTAGGATTTCCCAATCATTTAGGTGTCTCCGGAAAGTGAAGTTCCATCCTTGTGGTGTCCATAATTCTGTTATAATACTTGTTGGGTTAGAATTAGATTGTGAATGTCTGGGAATAGGTTCTATGATTCCTGCTTCATGCCAATCATCGTTCCAGAAGTCGGTCTTCTCACCATTCACTACTTTGATTTTGGTGTTAGGTTTGAACTCCTCCCATAAGGCTATAAGGCTTTGATGGATCTCCATAAACTCACCCCATATGGAGTAGTGACTTCTTTGGTCATCCACCTGTCCCCCTTCTCATACTTAGCTTTAATCACCTTTCTCACAGTTCTTTTGCCCTTTTCTTCTTTGGAATCAATGTTATGAATGTAGCATTGAAACTTTTCTAAACATCCCATGATCATGAAAATTTTAAAGCGTTTTCATTACATCTTGCTTTACTACCTCCCAACAATTGATGAAGAAACCCATGGTGAAACCGTCAGGCCCCGGTGCTTTGTCAGTAGCACATAATTTTAAACAATTCAGCACCTCTTCTTCCTCAAAGCTTTCTTGTAGTGATCTATTTTCTTGTTCTGACAATACTGGATAGTTTGTGAATTGGCTAGTAGGTCTCCATGACTTATTTTCTTAATGTAGCTGCTGGTAGAAATCCACTATCCCTCCTTGAATTCTGGCCAGATCATTAGTTAGTTCCCCATGAATAAGCAACTGGTCAATATTATTATATCTCTTATGTGCATTTGCCATTCTGTGGAAGAACTTGATGTTCTTGTCCCCTTCTTTTAACCACAAGGATCTGGATCTTTGTCTCCAAGAGATATCTTCTTTTTTAACAAGCTCCTCATACTCCAGTAGCAATGTAGCTTTTGTGTCTGATTCTCCTTCTGTCAATCTCCTGATAACCCCTATAGCCTCCAGTTCTGCCAACCCGCCGAGCAATTTCTTTCTCTGCTTGCCCAGGTTCCCAAGGTTCCCAATACTGGATTAGTTTGTGAATTGGCTAGTAGGTCTCCATGACTCATTTTCTTAATGTAGCTTCAGGTAGAAATCCACTATCCCTTCTTGAATTCTGGCCAGGTCATTAGTTAGTTCCCCATGAATAAGCAACTGGTCAATATTATTATATCTCTGTGTATTTGCCATTCTGTGGAAGAACTTGATGTTCTTGCCTCCCTTCTTTTAACCACAAGGATCTGGATCTTTGTCTCCAAGAGATCTCTTCTTTTTTAACAAGCTCCTCGTACTTCAGTAGCAATGTAGCTTTTGTGTCTGATTCTCCTTCTGTCAATCTCCTATTAACCCCTATAGCCTCCAGTTCTGCCAGCTTGTCAAGCAATTTCTTTCTTTGCTTGCCCAGCTTCCCAATACTGTCTCCATGACTTATTTTCTTAATATAGCTGCTGGTAGAAATCCACTATCCCTCCTTCAATTCTGGCCAGGTCATTAGTTAGTTCCCCATGAATAAGCAACGGGTCAATATGATATATCTCTTATGTGCATTTGTCATTCTGTGGAAGAACTTGATGTTCTTGTCCCTTCTTTTAACCACAAGGATCTGGATCTTTGTCTCCCGGAGATCTCTTCTTTTTTAACAAGCTCCTCGTACTCCGGTAGCAATGTAGATTTTGTGTTTGATTCTCCAATGGTCAATCTCCTGTTAACCCCTATAGCCTCCAGTTCTGCCAGCTTGCCAAGCAATTTCTTTCTTTGCTTGCCCAGGTTCCCCATACGGGATAGTTTGTGAATTGGCTAGTAGGTCTCCATGACTCATTTTCTTAATGTAGCTGCTGGTAGAAATCCACTATCCCTCATTGAATTCTGGCCAGGTCATTAGTTAGTTCCCCATGAATAAGCAACTGGTCAATATTATTATATCTCTTATGTGTATTTCCCATTCTGTGGAAGAACTTAATGTTCTTGTCCCCTTCTTTTAACCACAAGGATCTGGATCTTTGTCTCCAAGAGATCTCTTCTTTTTTAACAAGCTCCTCGTACTCGAGTAGCAATGTAGCTTTTGTGTCTGATTATCCTTCTGTCAATCTCCTGTTAACCCCTATAGCCTCCAGTTTTGCCAGCTTGCCGAGCAATTTCTTTCTTTACTTGCCAAGTTCCCAATACAGGATAGTTTGTAAATTGGCTAGTAGGTCTCCATGACTCATTTTCTTAATATAGCTGCTGGTAGAAACCCACTATCCCTCCTTGAATTCTGGCCAAATCATTAGTTAGTTCCCCATGAATAAGCAACTAGTCAATATTATTATATCTCTTATGTGCATTTGCCATTCTGTGGAAGAACTTGATGTTCTTGTCCCCTTCTTTTAACCACAAGGATCTGGATCTTTGTCTCCAAGAGATCTCTTCCTTTTTAACAAGCACCTCATACTCCCGTAGCAATGTAGCTTGTGTCTAATTCTTCTTCTGTCAATCTCCTGTTAACCCCTATAGCTAGGGATGGGCATATTTTGGTTTAAACCGAAAAAAACCGAAAAACCAAACCGAAATTTAATTTTGGTTTCGGTTTTTCAGTTTTTCGGATCGGATTTGGTTTGTAATTTTAGAATTTCGGTTTTTCGGTTCGGTTTTCGGTTTTAAAAAAAAAATTCAGTTTAAACCGAAAAACCGAAATTTATAAATAATATAATATATATATATATATAATATTTAGTAATTCACATTTACAATTAACATTTAACAGCAAATTCGCATACGCCGCAGGCTGTTTATGGATTGTTTTAGTGACTCAAATATTTTATGGACTATTTTGGTGACTTTGGACTGTTTTATGGATTATTTTTACGAGTTTTGTGTTGTTTTGTAGACTATTTATGAAAGGTTATATTGTATGTAATGATTAATAATGTTATGTATTATGTTAAGCTTATGATTATTTCATTTCGTTTCATCCATGTTGAGTTATTTATAATTATTTATATTTGGAAATGAAAAACTGGTTTGAAAAAAATAATTTTTCTAAAAAAAATCCATCAATTTTAAATGCTCAGTTATGAAAAAGAGAGGCTAACTACTTTAATATTTCAAACCAAAATAAAAATCCGAAATAACCGAACCGAATTTGTAAAAACCGAACCAAACCGAATTTATTTCGATTTGGTTATGGATGTCATTTTTATCAATCCGAAAACCGATAAACCGAACCGATATTAAACAATCAGACCGAACCGACCGAATGTCAACCCCTACCTATAGCCTCCAGTTCTGCCAGCTTGCCGAGCAATTTCTTTTTTTGCTTGCCCAGGTTCCCATGTTCACTTCTACTCCATTCCTTCAGTTTATTTTTCAGAGCTTTTAGTTTGAAAGCTAAGATAAAATCTAGAGTTCCATAGAAGCTAAAAGAGGTTCACCATTCCTTGATTTTGTCAATGAAATCTTCAGTTTTCAACCACCAACTATCAAACTTTAAGTATCTTTTACACCTAATCCATTCTCCACCTTGAAGGGCGATTGGAGGATGATCAGACAATAATCTTTGTAGAGGAAATTGTTTCAAGTTGCTATAACACTCATCCCATTACTCAGAGAACAAGATTCTATCTATTCTTGATCATGTCTTGATTATCACCTTTAAACCAAGTGAAGTTTGCATCCTCCAGCAGTAAATCTATGCGGTTCATATCCTCAATGAAATTTGAAAACTCCCTCATCCCTTTTGTTCTTCTAATACAATTCTTTTTCTCTGAGATGAATCTGGGAACATTAAAGTCTCCGCAAAGAACCCAAGGTCATATTAAGCCTCTAACAGAACCTATCTCTTTCTATACCAACCTTCTCTCTACATAATTATTAGGTGCATAGACCCCTGTGATGTGGCAATTGAAATTCTGTGGAATAGCTTCAAACTTGCAAGTTAGAGTGTATGCCCCTATCTCCACTTCCCTCCTTCCAGACCCTGTTGTCCCACAACAACATAATCCCTCTCTCTTATAAGACTGGCCTCTAAACATGCCACTTTGGTCCATCTTCCCCTCATATATGCATAACTAACTTTGTTATGTCCCCCTCCAGTTTGGTTTCTTTAAGGCAAATAATGCCTGCCTTCCAATCATCCATCAAACTCTTGATTAGTCTTCTTTTATCCCCATTGTTCAATCCCATAACGTACCATGACACTAGTTTGAATTGCATCATGTAATGGTCAAAGTGTTTCTCCCCTTACTCCATGGAACCCCACCCTTGAAGTTTACATCAAAAGCCACCAAGCTTTTCAGCTCATGTGCTCCTTTAAACTGTCTTCTTGCATGCAAGTGTGGCTAACATACTTCTTTCTTGTCTAGCACTATTGGCCTGTAGAAGTAATTCCAGGCCTTCCTCTTCATGGCCTTGAAAATCTACCCCAAGCATTTTCCCCAATTTGATCATGTTTTGTTGTACCCATGTTGATAATTCCTTTTCTTTGTCCACGGTGGTCATGGTCTGTTGTTGCTGTGTATGTAGAGGCAGTGCCTCCTCCACCTCCCACGCCTCAATTGCAGTAATGGACATTTGATCTCCAGTTTTGCTAGATTCTCCCTTTTCTCTCCTTATTATCTCCCCAATTGATGTTGGCTGCTTACTGAACACCTACAGATGTTGTCGTGATTCTTCAGCCTCAATCTCACAATTCATCATTAAAACAAGATCCTGCAAACCTGATTGATCAAGAATTTGCATGGTGTTCAAAGCTTATGGTAAAGAGAAAAGAGGTTCTATAACATCAGATGTCCTTAACTCCCCTTGTATGGATTGGGCTACAGGTGTTAAGTCATTAAAAATGACTTGCCTGACGAAATCAGGCCCAAACTCTTTTTCATCAAAATTAGGCCTAAATTGGCCCAACTTTTCAGATTTCATTAAAACAGTCATGTGTTTCTCATGTGCGTCATCGTTGGAGCAGTAGTTCCCATGTGATTTTTGACATTTGAATCCCTAAGAATCTGAGATTCTTGTACTTTGTCATAGTTGTAGCTATACCTTGCCCAGTGGTTAGGAGTTTGGATCGATCCTTGCCTCGACCTTTCTTCTCCAAAATGTCTATTGTCTTTTTTTCGGTAGCACTTCAGTTCTCACTTTACCTTCAGCCCAGATCGGAAAGTGATAAGTTATTCCATCACAAGTGATCGCAACCTCTTTCGGCAAGCTTCTACCATTGTTAGCAATGAGAATTCTTGCCCATTTCAAGTGATTCTTCAGCTCTGTTTCTTCTACAGTTGCAATCCAACCCACACAGAATTGTCCGATCTCCCTGAAAATATATTGAGACCATAGGTGGAGTGGTATCCCTACCACTTTGATCCAAGTTTCCTTAACATCTACAGTTCTGTCCAAACATCCTACCATTCGACTCCACCATTCTAGATTAAACTTCGAATTTTTCTATTTCCATTGCCCTTGCGTAGTTTGTTCTGCCATGAATCTGTTGGGGAACTCAAAGAGAAACATGTCGCCATACATCTCGTAGACGTTAACCCCAAAAGCTTTCTTCCAGTTTATTGTCGACCATTTCCTGATCTTAAGACACAGTGGGCTTCTCCTTCCTCTCCTTCCCCAGGCATCCCATCCCACAAGGCATATCTTTCGGAGCCCTTCTTTTGAACTGTTGTTTAAACCATCAACTTTAATTTTTCCAATTGAGTTTGTGATCTCTGCTTCACGTAATCCCTTTGACTGCCATTTACTCTCTCTTAGAGCCTTCGAGTACGGGTAATTGACTTCGGTTAATCTAGTGGTCCTGGCAGCTCAACTGTTTTTGGACATTTAATGAAGATCTCAATCTTAAATGCTATGTCATACCAACCAGTATTTAAGGAAAGTTCTGGGATAATGAGAACTGATCTTCCCCCATTATTTAGTGAGATAATACTCATAAATCTCCCATGCTCATTGTGCTTTCTCGTACAGAAATGTTCTGCATATTTCTCTATGTACTTCCACCTTCTGATGGCCTTCTTATGGTCTTTTGAGGCTTCTTTGAGTGTGAAACAAATCCACTCCATCATTTTGTCGCTGATGGAAGATATTCTCATTGTCTTGCGACTCCTTTCTACCCATTAATACCTTACTACTCCATCTGAACTCCATCTAGTAATATCAAAAGATTTGAAACCTGCGTTAAAGTATATTCTGTTTTCTCCCATGTCTATACGCAAGAAATAGAGGGTCAGAAAAAAAGGTGAGAGGTGGAATAGCTACCATAGAAGGCGGTGGCTGAGGAGGTATGTGAAAAAATAAGGTGTTGGTTGAGTAGGGACTGAGGAGGGTGGTTTTCGGTGAGGCTACCAGAAGGTGGGTATTTCCCCTCCTAGAAAGTAGGAGAGAGAAGATTATTGGGTTTAGTGCCTGGGAGCATTTTTTTCCTAGTAGAGTTAAAGATGGCAAAATTGGAGTTATTTTTTGTGAACTTTTGAAAGTGAAATATGTTTCTCAAATACTATGGCCAAACACATGGTGAAACTTCACTCAAAAATGGCTTGCCAAAAATATTTAGGAATCTATGGTCAAACACTAACTTTATATACCTTAATTGTAAAAGGTTGTGATTTGTATTACTAGTGACGGAGGTGAATAACAAATTTCTGAACTTTGAGCTTTGTCTCATCATCTTCTAATATCGGGACAGAGGGGAATAACAAATTAGAACAAAGAAACACCAAGATTATTATATCTATAAATATTTTGGATTTGTTCATGACGATCAAATTATATCTGGTTTTATTTCCACCTTTCTAGTCATTTCTTTCATCATACCTCTTCCATTTCGCGAAAAATCACACTATGTTACCCAATAACAAATTATAACAAAGAAAGACCAAGATTATTGGCTCTATCAATAAAGATTTTGGATTTGTCAACAACAACACACACCCAGTGTATTCCCACGTAGTGGGGTCTTGGGAGGGTAGAGTGTACGCAAACCATACCACTACCACAGGTGAAGTAGAGAGGCTGTTTCCGATAGACCCCCGGCAGATTTGGGATTTGTCATAATGAATAAATTATATCAGGTCTTGTTCCATCTTTTAGTATACAACGTGAATCAATAAAGATCATTTCTTTCGTTACACCTCTAAAGACAGATTATTGGCTCTATAAAGGGCAGCCCGGTGCATTGCAGCGCATATATGCGCAGGATCCAGGAAAGGGGGGTCTATTGTATGCAGCTTTGAGCACTCCAGCAAGAGGCTGTTTCCACAGCTTGAACCCTGTGACCTCTTTGGTCACATGATAGCAACTATACCGGTTACTCCAATATCACTACTCCAAGGCTCCCCTTCTTTGGCTCTATCGGTGAAGATTTTGAATTTGTTAATAATGATCAAATTTATTTGGTCTTGTTTCCACCTTTCCAGGATACATTGTGTATCAATAAGGATCACTTTTATCCTTATACTTCTAAAGACCGAGATTATTGGCTCTATCTATAAAGATAAAGGATTTGTTCATAAAGATCAAATTATATCTGATCTTGTTTCCACCATTTCAGTATACATTGTGAATCAATCTAAATCATTTCTTTCCTTACACCTCTAAGGACCAAGATTATCGGCTCTATAAAGGGCAGCTTGGTGCACTAAAGCTCCAACTATGTGCGGGATCCAATGAAGGGCCGAACCACAAGGATCTATTGTACGCAGACTTACCTTATACTTCTACGAGAGGTTATTTCCATGGCTTGAGCCCTGTGACCTCCAAACCACATGGCAGCAATTATAACAGTTACTCCAAGGGCCCTCTTCTTTAGCTCTATCCATAAAGATTTTGGATTTGTTAATAACAATCAAATTTATCCGGTCTTGTTTCCACCTTTCCACTATACATCATAAACGTGTAAACAAATAAAGATCATTTATTTCCTCATACTTCTTCCATTACGCGAAGAATTATATCAAAGAAAGACCAAGATTATTGAATCTATCTATAAGCATTTTGGACTTGTTAAGAACAGTGAAATCAATTTATCTGGTCTTGTTTCCACCTTTCTAGTATACATTATACACAAATAAAGATCATTTCTTTCCTCGTCATACCTCTTCCATTACCCGATGAATTATGACAAAGAAAGACCAAGATTATTCGTTCTATACATAAAGATTTTGGATTTTCTCATAACGATCAAATTTATCTGGTCTCGTTTCTATCTTCAAAGTGTACATCATAAATGAATAAAGATCATTTCCTTCCTTACACCTCTAAAGACCAAGATTATTAGCTCTATCTATAAAGATTCCGGATTTGTTCATAACGATCAAATTATATCTGGTCTCATCTCCACCTAGTACACATTATAAACGAATAGATCATTTCTATCCTTATAACTCTTGAAGATCGAGACTATCAGCTCTATCTATAAAGATTTCGGATTTGTTCATACTGATCAAATTATATCTAGGCTTGTGTCCACCTTCAGTATACATTATAAACAAATAAAGATCATTTCTATCTTTGTAACTCTTAAGGACCGAGATTATTAGCTGTATCTATAATGATTTTGGATTTGTTCATAACGATCAAATTATATCTAGTCTTCTTTTCACCTTTCCAGTACACATTATAAACGAATAAAGATTATTTCTATCCTTATACATCTAAAGACAAAGATTATTAGCTCTATTTATAAAGATTCTGGAATTGTTCATAATGATCAAATTATATATGGTCTCGTTTCCACATATATAATACACATTATAAACAACTAAAGATCATTTCTTTCCTCATCATACCTCTTCCATTTCGCGAAGAATTATAACAAAGAAAGACCAAGATTATTTGTTCTATCAATAAACATTTTTGATTTGTTCATAGTGATCAAATTTATCTGGTCTTGTTTCCACATTTCCAAGTAGATTATAACCAAATAAACATCATCCCTTTCCTCGTCATACCTCTTCCATTTCGAGAAGAATTATGACAAAGAAAGACCAAGATTATTCGTTCTATCTATAAACATTTTGTATTTGTTAATAACGATCAAATTTATCTGGTCTTATTTCCACCTTTCCAATACACATTAATAAAGATCATTTCTTTCCTTATATGGTTATACCTCTAAAGACCGAGATTATTAGCTCTATCAATAAAGATTTTGGATTTGTTCATTACAATCAAATTGTATAGTCTTGTTTCCACCTTTCCAATACACATTATAAATGAATAAAGATCATTTCTTTCCTTATGCCTCTAAAGACCAAGATTATTAGCTCTATCTAAAAAGATTCTGTATTTGTTCATAATGATCAAATTATATCTAGTTTTGTTTCTATCCTTCCAGTACACATTATAAACGAATAAAGATCATTTCTTTCCTTATACCTCTAAACACCAAAATTATTCGTTCTATCTATAAAGATTCCAGATTTGTCCATAATGATCAAATTTATCTGGTCTTGTTTCCACCTTCCCGATATACATTATAATCAAATAAAGATCATATCTTTCCTTATACCTCTAAAGACCAAGATTATTGACTCTTATCTACAAAGATTCCGGATTTGTTCATAACGATCAAATTCTATCCAGTCTTGTTTTCCACATTTCCATTACACATTATAAACAAATAAACATCATTTCTTTCCTCATCATACCTCTTCCATTTCGCGAAGAATCACGCTACGTTCCCTTACAATCTTCTCCTCCTCCAAAACCGAATTCTGCAAAATATCCCCTAAAATATCAACTGCATTCCCTACATCACCTCCCAATACTTTCGCGAAATACGTAGTCTGTTCCCTCGAAGTATACGCATTCAAATGCCCTCCCATATTCTCAATTTCCTCTTCTAAAACCCTAATTGGACGCTTCTCGGTTCCTTTAAATATCATATGTTCAAGGAAATGCGCAACTCCGTTGTTCTCTTCGTTCTCAAATCGCGATCCGGCGTCGATCCAGACCCCGATTGTTGCTGTTTGTGATGCGAGATTCGACTCCGTTGCGATACGGAGTCCGTTAGGGAGCGTAGTGATTTTCGTCTCTGGTACTGAGAGGATTGGGGTGTCAATGGTTACGCTCGGATGCGGGGAATTGTACTGGAGGAACTTCGGGTCCGGGTCTTGAATACGGCTGAGTTTGGATTTCACTTGTTCAGCTAAGCGATCGTAGATCATGGAGTCCGGGGGTGGTGGGGATGGGGGTGGTGTAGGGGTGGGAGAGGGGGTGGCGACGGCGATGGAGGATCGGAGAGAGACGGTGAGGCATGGTGGGAGGATGGTGGTTTTGGTTCGGCGGCGCGTGAGCTTGAGGAGGTGGCGCGTGGCCATCGTGGAGGATTTGAATGACCTAAAAGCTGTGCGGAGTGACAGTGGAGAAAGTTGATAGGGGAATTAGTGGCTTTTAAGGAAGGGTGGGAACATTTGTATGGACGATTTTGCCCTTTTACTAATTCTCAATTAGGAAATCAATAAGTAGAATTACAAAATAAGCCCAATTTTAATTTATTTTTACTTTTGGTACAGAGGCCTTCATCAATTATATGATTCAAACTTAGAAATCGTTTGTCATAAGATAGTGTTGTTATGTTTGCATATGTTAGCTTGCAGTAAGAGTATGCATTTGGTTTTTTATTATTTGATTTTGTTTTTCTACTTTTGATTTTAAAAAAGTGTAATTCAATTCGAATCAAAATAAATTTAATTTGGTTTAATATTTTTCTTTTTGATTTGCTTTGTATTCGATTATATCAATAATTATTAATATAATCAAAACTATATTTGTATGCTTGAAAAAAATAAAAAAATATATACAGAGAGACCATTTTCTCAAGTATATGATTCGAACTTCGAAGTCATTTGCACAAGATGGTGTTGTTATGTTTGCTTACATAATGAGAAGAAGGTGGCAATAATCGGAGTGGCGGTTATGGAAAGTCGTGGTAACACGTGTTCAAAATTTTGGTACCCCAATTCAATATGTTGAGGGTCATATTTGCGGTAGCAATAGGGATTCACACAGCGTTGAGCAATGTTGTACTGGAAAAGGGAATGGTCAGAGATACAAGTCTTATTAGATGTGAAGAGTGTGGTGGAAATCTTACTTAAAAGAAGTATTGTTTCATAGATGTAACGATCAATTTCATCGTTCCTAAAGTATTCGTAATAAATTCATGAAAATTCTTAATTTTCATTCCTCAATATTAACTTGTATCCAAAATAGTCAATATTTTATTTATTAGGTCGGCCTCAAACTTTTCGGTGAAGATTTTAGTTTTTGAATGTTTCTAGATAGACTCAAACTCGATGAATTTAATTTCATGAGTGATAATATCAATACTTTAGTTGAAAGTTCTTTAGGTATGAATTAAGCTCGTACAATATCCCTAACACAAAGTTAAGTATAAAACTTTCTTTCTGATATAGTTTCGATATGAGTTTCTATTAGGGCCAATTTCAAACGATCATATCTCATAGAATATAATGACTTATGTGTCCCAATACCTACCAAATCAAAGATCTCTGAGTCCTTTTTTTAACGCATAAACCCTTCCTCAATCCAAATTCGGAGTAAAAAATTATGACTATTTTACTGAGCACTGTCTGGGATGAAACTGGATTTCGCTGTATCAAAAATTCTGATGATATTTAAATCAGCTTCAGCCGTATTTTAGGTCTAAAAACCCCAAATTTCATTCTCCAACCCTAGAGAGGTGATTTTTCAAAGTTTAAGGTGAAATTCCTTCGTTAAGGTAAATCTTTCCATTATTTTCTTCGTCTTTTAATTCTTTAACGTCTTGGAATCCTTAAAAAGACCTTTAATGGTGGAATTCTTTTGGAGAATACTCATGGATGTTTTTAATATGATCTATAGATAATCCAAAACTATAAATTTAAAGATTCATAAAATGAATTTTACAAACTAGATTATAAATTTTGATGGTTAGGAACCTTGAATTTCGTAAATATGAGAAATTTAGCATAAAAACTCCATTAATGTAGATGGGTTGATACGGGTCAAATAGGCATCTTAGCACTCAAGAACATGAAGACGTGAGTGAAGACCCGAGCTTGTGGGGCTACCCATCCAAGGAACAAGCTTTGAAGTGTAGAGAACAAGTCCCAACACTCCAAAGCCGTCTAAGAAGCCAAATCCAAGGCCATCCCTTTGTAAGGGCTCATTAAGGGCCTTTTGGTTATTTTGTAATAAGTGTTGCCCTAACTTATAAATAGAACATTTAGGTCATTTTGTCCATTAGAACTTTGGTGATATATTTTGAATATTCTTTGAGAGTGTCTTGCAAGATGGAATCCTTGTGGCAAGGTGGAATCTTTGTGTTGTTAGCTTGCTTATAAACGGTGGTTGCTTAGGAGCTCTGATTCCCTTGATGTCTCTGTAAGAGTGTAGGTGTCTTATTCATGTTGTTTGTGTTTTGATGTTTAATATACATCTTAGTGCCTATAACATGTAGTACATTATGTCTCACTATCTATCCATTTATATATTGCAAATCATTAGTTCTTGTGTTTGCCTCTTGTAGTCGTTGTGTGTTCTTGTTGTCTTGTGTTGTTGTTGCATTTTTGGGGACTGTTTTGAGGCTTGTTTGGACTGTCTTGTTCATTTGGTATCAGAGCTAAGGCTGATTGTGTTCCTACACTACCAATCTTGGGCTTTCTTGGTCGAAAATTCAAAAAAAAAGTGTGTTCTACGGGTTTGGTGTCTTAGCTTTGTGTTGGACGAATTTGTGTCTAGATTTAGGTGTTATTTTGATTTTCTTTTGCTGTTTCTTGTGTTGTTTTTTTTCTCTCTAACACTACTTGCGTCTAACCCAAGTTCTTGAGCAAAAAAAAAAATTGCAAGTTGTTGTTGGAAGAGTGGACGGTTTCTTATTGTTGTTCTTAATGTTCATGTTGTTGTTGGAGAAGAAGTTTTTCAAGAAGTGTTGTTTGATCTTGAGATAAGAAAAAGAAGAGTAAAACCTTGTTAGTCTTAAAATAACTTTCAAGAGATTACCAAAGAGGGAAAAGAACAAAAGACCTCCCAAAAGTTTTCATACTAAAAGGGAGTAAGTTTATTTTTCTAAACAAGCCAAAAGAGGAAAGGGGGACAAGACCTCTTAAAGTTTGTCTTGCCAAAAGGGTGAAAGTTGGTCAAGATTTGAATCTTGAAAAAGAGACTTAAAGTCTTGTTTGTTAACCTACCAAAACCAAAACCAGACCCCATCTTTGTGAAATTTGAACAACTAAAATTATGGAACAAAAATTTTTCAAATTCAACAACATTTCAACGACCAATAGTAACGTGCTACATCATCAAGAGCTCAAGAACGTTGGAATTCCTAGTTTCACCTTTTTGATTCTATTGGTTTCCATTTTGTTGATTCTCATACTAATTATCAAACTAGTAAATACCTACTAGATTGTAGATTAATTTTTGAGTATGTTTTCTTTTGTGTTAAGCGTTGTATTGCGTGCTTTTATCGTTTTTAAGTCGTAGTATTTTCTTTGGTCCAAGTTCAAACATCATTTCTTGAGTTGTTTCAAACAAGAATCTATTCCGTCCTCGAGCCACAATTGGGACCAAGTAACCTCATTGGAGTATAAGCGAGTTATCGACACTTGTGAGGCCAATAGAGTGAAAACATAAAAAATGTGCGCTTGAGAGGTTGCAGACTATTTTGAGACGTTTTGTGAGGATGCTTTCTTTTCTAACCTTAACTAGTTTGCTGTTTTTTGTGTTTTTGTTTTAGAATTTCTCTTGTTAGGTACTATGGCATTAGAAAAGGTGACCATGAATGACTTGATGGCTGTCATAATGGGTATGAAACACGACCTTAGTAATCGAATTGAGAGAATGGAAAGAATAATGGGCCGAATGGAAGGAAGAATGAAAGGACGGAAAGATCTCTTTGCAAGGAGTTAGATAACTTGGTAGATCATCCAAGCCTTTCTAATCAAGTTCCCATGAGTGGACAAGCTCTGCATGAGTTACAAGGTAATCAAACAAACTCTTGCACTCTTGTGAATGAGGCTCATAGCCAACTAAGTGTGAATGATAGTTTGTCTTTAGGTGAGCCGAATATTCCTTCATCTTGTAGAGATAGTGTACAACTTGAAATTGTGTATAAACTAGTTGATCCACTTAGTGTTGAAGACATTGTGCTAAGTGATAGTAAATTGTCTTATGAAAGTCATGAAGATTGACTTGTGTGTAAAAATGGTGATGTTGAACATGTTGGTCGATTGACTAAAGATGAACCTCTAGGTGTTTTTGTTGTAGATCAAGCTAGTATAGAGGGGATATTTGATCGTAATTGTAGTAGTATTGGGATAAGGAAGTGTGTTTCCAACCCGTACCCATGGACACTCCACCCATTTGATCCTAGTGATCATTTGAAATACGGTGATGATGTCTTTTGAAATGAATTGAATGTGCATGGAATATATGGCTTTCAAGTCTATTTGTTGTTCCAAGAAAATTCTATGTTTTCCACTTGATAAGAAACTTTTGTTCCTTATTTCTTATCATACTTATGTGGATTAACTAGTTGATTCTTTCTTATGAGGGTATTCGGGTATGAGGGATGCTTGGTTATATGTGAAGTTTGAGCCACCTTGGGAAGATGCTATGATTGATTACACTAATTCTAACCCTCATACCTTGAGAAACTTGTGTTTGCTTGTCCTTCCTATTATTTTGCAAGATTCGAATTCGAGGACAAATCCTTTCTAAAAAGGGGAGGATGATACGATTCAAAGAGGCATCTTAGTACTTGAGGACATGAATACGTGAGTGAAGACCCGAGTTTGTGGGGTTGCCCATCCAAGGAACAAGCTTTGAAGTGTAGAGAACAAGTCCCAACACTCCAAAGCCGTCCAAGAAGCCAAGTCCAAGGCCGCCCCTTTGTAAAGGCTCATTAAGGGCCATTTGGTCATTTAGTAATAAGTGTTGCCCTAGCTTATAAATAGAACCTTTAGGTCATTTTGTCCACTAGAACTTTGATGATATATTTTGAATACTATTTGAGAGTGTTTTGCAAGGTGGAATCCTTGTGTTGTTAGCTTGCTTATAAACGGTAGTTGCTTGGGAGCTCCAATTTCCTTGAGGTCTTTGTAAGAGTGTAGATATTTTGTATTCATGTTATTTATGTTTTGATGTTTAATATACATCTTAGTGCCTATAACATGTAGTATATTATGTCTCACTATCTATCCATTTATCTATTGCAAATCGTTAGTTCTTTTGTTTGCCTCTTGTAGTCGTTTTGTGTTTTGTTTTCTTGTGTTGTTGTTGCATTTTTTGGGGACTATTTTGAGGCTTGTTTGGACTGTCTTGTATCATGGGTTAAGCTTGAAAGAGCTAATTAATGATTAATTGAACTTGGAAAATGATATAGACCTTGAATTAAAGGTAAAATTAGTGGGTTTGAATCCCCAAGATATTTGTTTGAAGAGTAATTATTTAATTACTCTTATAATTGGTTGATTTTTAGATAATTGATTATTCCAAGGCATGAAGGAAAGGGCATCTTTGTTGCAGCTTGTTTCTTCCAAAAGCTTGGCGTCCAAGTAGGCTAGGTTTAATGAGTAGAAGATTGTGTTATTTTATATTTTCATAATTTAGAATGGATGGGAGAAAGCATGTTTAGGCCTGCGGGCATGGAGTTGAGGTGGATAAAGACACGAGAACTTAACTTTAATCTCAAAAATTATATTATTGATTAATTATGTGATATTTGTGATATTATGTGCTGCAATGAGATTGTTGTAAATGAAGGATGTGGACATGATAGTTCTTAGTTATTCTGGTGATGAACCTAGTTGAGTTATAATGATACTAAGTTGTATGTGTTGGACAATAATATGGTGAAGAGAACCATGCTATGATTAAGTACTAATGAGCATAGTAATATCTAAAGGATAGATGACTTGAATTAGTGTGATGTTGTATTATATAGAAAGAGGCAGTGACATTTTAATAATTAATGTGCAAGTAATACTCTAATAGTGACTTGCATACATAAGTGTTAAATTGTGATTTATTTTATGATATTCTTGTTTTGATATTGATAAAAGCACTTTATTTATTGGATGCCATGAGAGGCTAAATTGGTGCTAATGATGATTTATTGAAATATGACTATGAGAGGCTTGCTTGATAATGATAACTCCTTGTATTAATATCATGAATGGCTTGTTGATGTTTGGATTATTGATGAGTTTATAAATGATTATTGTGTTGTATGTTGTAAGGAAGTGTAAATTTTATATTGATATTACTTGTTTATGGTGGATCGGGTACCGCGCCGGTACGGATATGTATATGTTAGATCAGATATCACGCCGGTACGGATATATATATGATGGGTTAGGTACCACGTTGGTACAGATATATATGTGTTGGGCGGGTACCATGTCGGTACGGATATGTATATGTTGGATTGGGTACCACGCCGGTATGGATATATATATGTTGGATCGGGTACTGATACGAGTACGATCGTGATTGTGGACCAATACGTAAAGAACTCATGTTCGGGTGGCTGCCCAACTAATAAAATAAGCTTTCAAGTGTAGAGAACAAGTCTCAACATTTCAAAGCCGTCCATATGGACACTCCAAGGCCACCCCTTTGCCATGGCTCATTAAGGGCATTTTAGTTATTTTGTAATAAGTTGTAACTTAGGCTATAAATAGAACATATTAGGTCATTTTCTCATAACTTTGATGATATATTTGAGAAACTCTAGAGAGAGAGAGTCTTGCAAGGTGGATAACATGTAAACAAGTGTGGAATCACTTGTGTTGGTAGCTAGTTTAAGACGTTAATTGCTTGGGGATCCCATTTCCTTGAGGTCATGTAAGAGATAGGTTTATGTTGTGTGTGGTATTAAAGGTCCAAGAGTGGAATAAGCTCTTGGGTTGTTAATATTATACCATCCATTTGTCTATCTTTCTATCTTTGTCTTGTTGTGATCTTGTAACCGATTCTATGTTGTTATTGTGAAGCCGTATATGTGTTGTTGTTCTTCACATTGTTATTGTTCATTTTACTCTTAATAAATTGTTGTTAACATTAGTTTGGGCTGTTGTTTTGGTGCCAATGACACCACTAATTCTTGTATTCTTATTGTTAGTAGCGAATCCAAAAGTGGTCTCCATCTTGGTCCTCAGATCCTTAAGATTGTGGACTGATTTGGTGTATGCTTTTGTGTCTCCTTTGTCGATCTTGTATCATTTGGTATCAAATCCATCTTTGATTTTGTTTTAACAAGATCAATCTTGGGCTTGAGAGTTGAAAAATAAAAAAAAAGTGAAGTGTTCTTGAGATTGTTCTTGGCCGAAAGTTGGGTCTTGTTGTTGTCTTGGCCGAGATATTTTATTTGTGACTAGATCTTGTAGTCTTTTGTTTGTTTAGATTGTTTCTAGTGTTGGTTTCTTTCTCACCAACACTAAAAGTGTCTAGATCTAAAGGTTTGAGCTTATGTTGTTAAACTTGTTGCTGTAAACTTGAAGTTGGCCATGGGTTGATATTATTGTTCTTGATCGAGTGGTATAATTGTTGTGGATTTAGAGATGAATATTAGTGCAGTTATTGTTGTTCGTGAGAAATTGTTGTTGTGATCTTGTTATTCGTGAGAAATTGTTGTTGTGATCTTGTTGTTCTTGAAATGTCTTGACCAATATAAAGTATAACATAGATCCAAAAAGGTGTAAGATAAAGTTGAAAAGTTGTTGGTGAAGAGACTTGAACACATCACATCAAAGATTTGTCAACCACTTTTCCATATTTCAAGGATCTTGTTTTATGGGAATAGTACAAGTCAAGTCTCACCTTTTGAGTGAATTCAAGTTTCTAAGACTTGAATTTTCCCACCAAAAGGCAAACTCTTCCATTCCAAATTGTATCAAGACAAAAACTTCAAGTTGATGATTAAAATTGTGTGGGATCGTGACCAATTACGTGGTTGCCATGTCATCACATTTTACTGTTCACGCAACATAATTAAGCTCAAATTTTTTATTCCTTAGTTTTTAATCTTTTGTCGCTTAGTTGCCTTTTGTTGATTCTATTACTAATTAACAAACTAGTAATTGTCTACTAGGTTGTAAGTTAGTTTTGGGTCCGTTTATTCGTGTCTACGTATCTTTGTGTGCTTTTATCTTTTTGAAATTCATTGTAGTTTCTTGATTCAAGTCCATACGTATTTTCTTTGAGTTGTTTCATAAGAGAATCTATTTCGACCTCAGGCCCCAAATGGTACCAAGCAATCCCCTTGGAGTATAAACGAGTTACCAACACTTGTGAGACCATTGGGTGATACTTGACAAAGTGTGAGCTTGAGAGTTTGTGAGGGTGAATTTTTTTTTTGCTAACCTTTAACTTGTTATTGTTTGTGTTTTGTTTAGTCTTTCTTATTAGGTACGTTGGCTTCGGGTGAAGGTAGTCCAAGGGCCTCGAGAGAGGTAACCATGGATGCTTTGTTGGCAGCCATAATGAGCGTGAAACATAATCTTTTTGGTCGAATAGAGAGGATGGACGGGATGGAGGGTTCTTTTTCAAGGAGAATGGATACATTGGAAGTTCATCTAGATTCCACCCATTCAAGTCCCAAACACTACCATACCTCGACTAGTGAACATGCTACCACCCCGGATACACTTCACCAATTACTCAATCCACCTAGACCAACCCATGGACCCATCCACCAAGTCCCTACTTATCCAAATAATCGAAATCAAGCCCATTAAGAAGCTCCTCAAATTCGAGACCCCCTTGATATTCCAAGAGCACCACTAAACCAAAACCAACCAATCCAAATTGATGATGTGGAAGGTGAGGGTCCTTATGGAGGTGAGGGGTTAGATGAAATAACTCTTTTTACGGAATTTGTACACAATAAAATAGGAGCTTATGGCGGGGGACATAGAGGCCGACGGGGAGGAATTGGACTGGCTCCTAATGGTAGAGGTAACTTGGGACACCGACCTCATGTTCAAGAAAGTTTAATGGACCAAGGAGGCAATGTGGGTAGAGACACGGGCCTAAATTCTATTAAGATCACTCTTCCTTCTTTCAAGGGTACTAGTGATCCATCTCTCTATCTTGATTGGGAGTTACAGTGTAATCGAATTTTCCAACTCAATTAGTTAACTTCCCAAAAGAAAGTCGCACATACCATTGCTCAATTTGAAGGTTATGCCTCTACTCGGTGGGAGACAAAGCGGTTACAATGAGTAAGGAATGGTAATCTTGACCTCCCGAATTGGGATGAATTGAAAGCTCTAATGAGGGAAAGATATGTCATGGAAAGGTACAAACAAGAGCAACTAACAAAGCTCTACAACTTGCGGCAAGAAGATAGAAGTGTGAAGGACTATTATGATGAGTTCCAAAACTTGATCCTACGTCTTGATATTGTCGAACCTCCAAATCATTGCCTAGCTCAGTTCAAGGGTGGCTTGTGCTATGAAGTTGTTTCTCAATTAGTTGTCCACAAGTTTGACTGAATTGAGTACCTTGTAGAAACAACCATTGAAGTTGAAAGGAAAAATCATGCTAAGAAGACCTTCGGGTGGTACAAGTCCTACAAGACCTTAGAGAAGAAGCCATTTGATAAAACAATCCAAGGGTATCCACAGCTTGAAGGTACTAATTCTTCCACTCCTAATCCTAAGGGTATCGTTTGTTTTAAATGTCCAGGTTGGGGTCACAAAGCTAGTGAGTGCCCAAATCGAAGGAACATTATACTAGTGGAGGGTGATCCTTATTTTGTTGGGGTTAAAGTGACCAAAAGTGATGTTAGTGAAGGAACCCCTTAAGAGGATGATAGAGATGATGGTGAACCCGAGAGGGTGGCGAAAGAAGAAAAAGTTAATGTGCCTTGAGGATTGATGAGGAGAACACCTCATGATCATGCTTGGCCCAAAGAAGGTGAAGTATTGATTCCACTTTGACCTCTTGATGATGAAGAACCCGCGAGTACACTATGGTCCTTGCTCCAAGAAAGTACATTTTTCTTTTGTCTTGTTTCTTGTCACACTTACGTGGATAGACAAGTATTTTTTAGTGCTTAGAAGGGTATCCTATTCCCTAAGTTCCCACAGCATGTGTAGAATGTACACTCATGGTTGGATATTTTTTGTTGTTGATTATGTTAACATTAACCCTCATGTCATGAGGAATATGTGTTCTTTTGTCTCCTCTATTGTTTTGAAGGTTCGGATTCGAGGTCGAATCCTTTTTGATGGAGGGGAGGATGATACGAGTACGATCATGATTGTGGACCAATACGTAAAGAACTCATGCTCGGGTGGCTACCTAACTAATGGAACACGATTTGAAGTGTAGAGAACAAGTCCCAACACTCCAAAGCCGTCCATATGGACACTCCAAGGCCACCCCTTTGCCATGGCTCATTAAAGGCATTTTAGTCATTTTGTAATAAGTTGTAACTTAGGCTATAAATAGAACATATTAGGTCATTTTCTCATAAATTTGATGATATATTTGAGAACTCTAGAGAGAGAGAGAGTCTTGCAAGGTGGATTCCTTGTAAACAAGTGTGGAATCACTTGTGTTGGTAGCTAGTTTGAGACGTTAATTGCTTGGGGATCCCGTTCCCTTGAGGTCACGTAAGAGATAGGTTTATGTTATGTGTGGTATTAAAGGTCCAAAAGTGGAATAAGCTCTTGGATTGTTAATATTATACAATCCATTTGTCTATCTTTCTATCTTTGTCTTGTTGTAATCTTGTAACCGATTCTATGTTGTTATTGTGAAGTCGTGTATGTGTTGTTGTTCTTCATATTGTTATTGTTCATTTTACTCTTCATAAATTGTTGTTAACATTAGTTTGGGTTACTGTTTTGGTGCCAAAGACACCACTAATTCTTGTATTCTTGTTGTTGGTAGTGAATCCGAGAGTGGTCTCCATCTTGGTCCTCGGATCCTTAAGATTGTGGACTGATTTGGTGTATGTTTTTATGTCTCCTTTGTCGATTTTGTATCAGGTACCACGCCGATATGAATATGTGTGCGTTGGATCAGGTACCACGCCTGTATGGATATGTATATGATAGATCGGGTACCACGTGTACAGATATGTATATGGTGGATTGGGTACCATGTCGGTAAGGTACATGAACATAAATTGTTCCCTACAGGTCATGACTATTTGAGCAAAAATAAGTCCCACAGCATGTGTGTACATATTTGGGTTGAGTCTGTGGATGTTTATAGTATGATTGATATTCTTGATGGTTATGTGGCTTGTTTGTAAGCACTGTTTGATCTGTTATTGTTGTATTGTTGATTCATTAGGTATTTGATTGTGTGATATGTATTTGAAGAGTGAAAATTTATACTTACTTATATGTTGGTTGACTTGCTTCATTTATATATGTTTTAATCGTAACTTACCAGAATGACTAGTTATCATTCTTTAATATTATAAAAGAGTATTTGGTTGTTAGCCTGAGAGTTTAGTGTGGGTTGTCTATGATTACGAGTTTGTTCCTGAGAATATAAGTAATGAAAATGAAAGGTGAATAAAGAGGAATAATGATGTATTAACGTCGATTGTGGTTGATTGTGTGAATTAATGAGGCTAGAGTATGTTAGTAGTGAATATAATACTGATGGAGTTGGAAGAGTACTTGGATGATGTAACTTATATAGGTAAAGAAATAATGTTATTACAGCCTTGGTTGAATTATATTCCATTCAAGATGTCATGATTTATTTTTCTTAATTCTATTTTATGATTATATGAACTAACACGGTCGGCCGATAATGTCTACCAGTACGTGTGGTTGTACTGACTCTACTCTTCTACATTTCTTATTGGGGTATAAACTGAATACATGTTAGTTTGCAGTTACTAGATAGATAACGATATTCAGCACTAACTTCTACACTTTCTTCCTGGCAGATGTTAGAGTCCTTGTATTATTTATTTCATTGTCAGTGTATGTTGTAATACATAGCTCTTGTAAATGTCTGGTCAAGTTTTGAGATAATGAAGGACATTTGTAAGAAGTTTTGAAAAAGTTTATTTATTAATATTTAATTTACTTTATCTTTCCTTGAAAATAGAAGTCTTCCGTATATTTTTAGTTGGGTAATAAGGGTTCTTCTAGCTACTTAGAATAGCGTAGGTGCCTGCACGGTCTGTTAGTCTGGGTCGTGACAATAGAAGATAGAAACTACTTGTTAAAGATATTTGGAAGTTTATGAATTTCTTGGTAGAGATAGAGGACAAATTAATAAGGGTGACAAAAAGTTTCAGTAGCGTAGGTGCCTGCACGGTCTGTTAGTCTGGGTCGTGACAATAGAAGATAGAAACTACTTGTTAAAGATATTTGGAAGTTTATGAATTTCTTGGTAGAGATAGAGGACAAATTAATAAGGGTGACAAAAAGTTTCAAAACTAAAAAAAGAGTGACATAAGTCTTAAATATTGAGTAGAGGTGACAATTTTAAGATTAGTGTTAATGACACTAACTTTAAAACCATCAAGTTTTATTATTTACATAAAGATCCCTACACCATCACCATCACTCCTCCTTCACACCCTTTTTGTTTCCTCCGCTCCGCCACCTCCTCCTCTTCCTCCACTATCACTATCATTGCCACCTCTTTCAGATTCACCATTATTTTCTCCGTCTATATAACTATCGCCAAATTTTCTTCTTTTTCCTTCACCACCGTCGCTATCAATACCGCAACAAATGTCATCTTCTCATTCGGCGTCACCACCAGCACCACTACCTTTCTTTTTACCATAAATATCACTTTTTCGTGAGCTTCTCCTCCAACCACATCTTTTTTCAGAAATTAAGTATCGAAGTTGCTGCCGCAATTTCGATAATTGTTGTAACACAACAACTAATAATAGTTGTTACAACAATTACTGTAACTATTGTAGCAACCATGGTAGTTGCTGAAGCAACTCTCGTAGTTGTAGTTACTGAATTTGCTGAATTATTTCTTCAATCATTTTTAAAAGAAATCAAAATATTTTTTTCAAACTTCTCAAATTTTTTTTTTAAATAGTCCATGAAGATTAAAAAGGAAGAAAAACGAAATAAAAAGAGAAAGAAAAAAAAGAAGAGAAGATAGAAGAAGAGGAAAATCTAGAGAGAGAGAAAAATAAGAAGAAGAAGATGGGGAGAAAGAAATTTGGAGAGAGAAAGAAAAAAAGAAGAAAGATTGAAAGATAAGAAAAGGAAGAAAATTCTAAAATTTGAAATTTGGAGTTGGAAGGCTTTCTAAAAAATTTAAAAGTTTTTAAAAATTACACTTACACTCCAATTAATTTAATCAAAATTTAAATGAAGCTTTGACCTTAGCTGGTCAAAGTTGTCACCATTTTTAATTTAAAGATTTTTTGTCACCTCTCACTTAATTTTCTCGAGTTAGACAAGGTGCATATTCCTAAATCTTCGAATATAATAGCACACAAGTTAGGTAAAATTTCTATTTCATTATTACATCAAGTTGCTCAGAGTTATGAAAAGTGTTTTTTTTTTCTTAATCTTAAGAACAAAATTGTAAAAATTCCTTGAGAAACCTTTTTAAAGAGATTCTCAAAAGTTCTTTTTTCTGGGTTTCAAAAATAAATTCAAAAAAAAAAAATCTTTAATATGGATTCGGGCATTTACTTGTGCTAAAATTGTGTGTTTTATATCTCTTGGGATACTTATTTAGCATTAAGATATGATGCTACGGAGGACACAGATGTTATGAATATTGCAAAGTTTCACTTCGATTCTACATATTATTATACATGTAGGTATTTATTACCTTGAGTTCTCCTATCTCAATAACTTTTGAGGTATGATTCTCTTTAGCAAAGTTATCCACCACCTTCGAGTTCGTCATGCTTGGGATGGTAGCGTACAACCATCAAGGAGGATGCAGAGCGTGGTGATTTGTTATGGCTATAGCAAAGTCCCACATTATCGGTCCTTAAAAAAATGTTATTATTTTATCGTAGTTATTGTTTTAAAAAAAAAAATATTTCATCACACTATTTTTAGTATTTTATTGTGGTTTCTTCACTTTTATTTTTCTTCTCGAGTTACTTTGATATGTTTTTCTTTGAGTCGAGAGTTTATTTATCTACACGCTACCCTCTCGGCCACTTCAAATCTCACTTATAAAATTACATGAGATATTCTGTTCTATTTAGCATTAAGACCTTTTGTCAATTAAGTTTATTGAATTTTTAAAATAATTGCACTTATCTATAAGACAACTTTTAAATTGAATAACTTCATATTTTTGTGAAGTGGTAAGAATTATTATCTTTAATTCAAAAAATCAACATTCAATCATTGAAATCCATCATTCAATCACGGGGACATATCATTGTTTTTAAAAATAAAATTACATGTAATTAGTATCTTAGATCCTCAAAATTTCTTAACTATAAATCCTCTTCATTAATCACAAATCAGAAAAATGATTAATTGTGATTAAACAATTAGAGCGCATTGTCGCACTCTGCTAAGAACAACGTAAATAAGAGTGAATTTTATCGAAACCTCTTATTTGAAAATATTTTTCGTACTTTAATTACAAAAATTGAATTCAACAAAGGCGAAAATATAAAAAACAGATTTTTTTCATTTCTTTTAAGTAGAAGGTATATTTTGAACATTATTTCCGCATAAAAAGTAGTGTCATCGAAATCTCAATGCACTTTCAAGTTATTAACATTATTAAGGGTTGTTTAGTACGGATGAGATAAACAAAGTTAACCTATGAATTGGGATATCTCATGGGATTAGTTATCTCATTATATAATAAGATAACTTATCCATCTTTATATCATAAATGATGAAATAAATTATTTCAGGATCAATTAATAACTCTAACCAAACGGAGGATAAAACAATTTTACATTTTAAGTCATACTTGTTACCCCTCCATTCCAAAATAAATGAATTGTTGAGCTATTTTTCAATATCTAAAATAAATGAATTGTTTATTTTTCAAGAGATATGTTGAAAATTTCTTTCAATTTTACCCTTTCATTTAATGATGTTCTTGAGTACTTCACATTTTTAAGGAGAGTAATTTAAAAATAATTAAAAGGGTAACAGTGGAAAGTAACTTATAATTTATGTCCTAAGATTTTTTTCTTTAAGGGGTGTGTCATACACAACAATTCAATTATTTTGGAATGGAGGGAGTATCACTTACTCTCATATCAAACAACCCCGTGGAGTACAAAAACAACAAATCTATAACAAGTTTGGGAATTATTGAAATTGAAGAAAGAAAAAAAGCTTAATAGATTGACAATCCTTTAAATTTGTCAGTAAATTTATTACGGCTGGTTTCAATCGAGCACCTGAACATGTGAAAAAGTATTACTATTAAATATTTTTAGTTGTAAATTTGACAAAGAATTTATTTATGTTTACAAGCATCGGTTAGCTAGTTAAGTTAACCGCATAAAATATGTAATGCATTTCCTTGAATTACACACATCAAGCTCAATTTTGTGATTTTATTTTCATTTTAAATAGTGTTGAAGCTTAAAAAAGAAGGTACAAAATTTACATTTAGAAGAAAAAAAAATAAGCTTTTTACTTTTTATCAAAAATATACTCAGATGTTGGATTATATAATTTAAATCTTCATATTTTTTTTTGGTAACTAATCGATTTTTATTTAATTACCTGTAAGAAGTACATAACAAGTAGCTATTACAACATGCTTTGTTCTCATCTCCTTCCCTATCTGACTAACAAGGCCTAACTTTCAAAATTTGAGTTGCATCACACTTTCTTCATGTGCATAAATAGAGTTTTTACAGTAATATCCATTGTAAACAAATGACTATAATCATAGTAACTAGAAGTGAATCTTATTTATATAAATGATAATATTATTATGTGAATTTAAAAAAATATATATATTTAAAAATACTACATTAAAAACAGGTAGTATTTAACAGAAAAAAGTGCATATACGTATAAATAATAACTCTTATTAAAATTTAATTTTAAGCCATTAATTTTATTGAGATATTTATTGTTCCTGCTCTCTAAAATTCACATGTAAGCCTACAATAAAGGCTATGATTGGTGTAAGCCTACAATAAAGGCTATGATTGGTCATGCAAGGGATACGGAATTGAAATACGTATGTAATTGTGTATGACTAACTCTTAGAAGTGTTAGTCAAGAATATTTGAAAGATTAATAATATTTTAAATATAATGTTCTCAACGTTATGGAAAAACTCTACATTTATTTATATTTATATTTATATATTTATTACTACTATATAGAAGCATGAGTAGAATGAACGACCAAGAGCAATAATATCATTTTACTTCATCTCAAAAAATCTTCTTCTACACATTTTCTCAATGCAATCTTCGTGGTTTCATTTTTCTCATTCTAGAAACATCAGTTCTTTCCGATAGAGATCGCCTTCATTCTTCTGCTCATAGTATTTTGCAGTTTTATAGTAAGCTTCTTATCTCCATTTTTATTGTTATTGATAAGTTTTTATTCAATTTTTTTTTTTAGATAAAAAGGTGATCAAGTAGACGACCAAGGGTAGTTTAGTAAATATGACTTATTTCAAGGGCAATTTGATAAGATAATGAAACTCTAAATTTTTTTTTATATTTATATAGAATAGCCATAACTAGGATGAGCAAGGGCAAATTTGCCAATTAACAAAAAATCTAGCGTAAACTTGTTGTACATCATACAAAGAGTGAGGATTTCGAGAAAAAAAAAATTCATGTTTCAGAAAATTCTAATGACTATACTTTGAATTTTTTTTTTAAAAAGTGACATCTTAAAGAAGTGGAGCCCATTGTTTTTCTTCAAAAAGTTATGGAGAAGTTCTTTTCTTAAATTTTCTTGTATTTGAAGTTTGTTCCATTAAAATATTTTAAATTTTGATTTCAGACAAACTTTCTCTGCTCTTATCCAAAATCACAGAATAAATATTGTGAAGTTTTTCATGTATCTTGAATTCGATGTCTAATCAAAGTTATATAAATTGAAATATTGGGAGACATAGTTTATCTATGGATGTGTAAATACTCACATATGTTCCATAAATGATAAAAAAAAATAAAATTAATTTTTTATTATTACTTTACTACTATATAGAAGCATGAGTAGAATGAACGATCAAGGCAATAATATCATTTTACTCCATTTTAATAAAACCTTCTTCTACATATTCTCCCAATGCTATCTTCGTGGTTTCATTTTTCTCATTCTAGAACCATCAGTTCTTTCTGAGATCGCCTTGATTCTCCTGCTCATAGGATTTTGCAGTTTTTAAGTAAGCTTCTTATCTCCATTTTTATTGTTATTGATAAGCTTTTATTCAATCTTTTACCCTAATTTTCATCAATCTGCATCATTTAAGTTTTTCTTTTTGATTATTTTCCAGCTTTAATCAGGTCTCTTGTGGATGATTTTTGTTCTTATCTTAGCTATTTATGAAATTATGTGTACGACTAAATACAATATCATAAAAGATGACCAACTTGTTGATGAATATTAATATGAGGTTCAAACATCAGAATCAAATTTTCCTCACAGCATTAAGGCATGAACATTTCAAAATTAGTTTCATTCAGCTTCAAATCAGTCATCAATCAAGGCATTTAGTAATAGCTTCTTGCTAAAGGAGGAGTTTATGTGAAAAATATATGCACATCAATAGCACCATCCAACAATAGCATATCTTGCAATTAGAGATTAAGTTGGAGTGACCGTAGAATCGTAAGTCCAAAGCAAACATCAAAATTTTCTCATCAGCAGCTCCAGAAAGACCACCTTTGCATGATCCATCCATGCATAAGGTTAATACTGTAGAAAGAAGACAAGATGACTTTTACCTGTTGTATGAAAATAGAATAGAAAAGGTGCATTATGAAGAGTTCTATGTATGGTAGAATAATGTTCCTTGTTCTGAATGAAACTTGACTGAAGTCAATGGGACTCCCAGATTACGTAAGTCCCACCAAGCAATGGATCCATCCTCGTACCCGTATTATCTCAGTTATATCATGTCCCTAATCCGATAGGAAGCAAAAGAGCAGCATGATCACATTTGTTTATGTGAAAAATGTGATGAATCATCACTTTTAAAGCATTGTACTGTAATTTCACTCTGAAAAATTAAATTATCATGCTTTTAAGAACTAGAGATCCTTGTATCACTCTTCATTCCAGTTAATATTTTTTTTTGACAACAGGGACAACTCTCCATTCATACGAGATTTTATATACTGATTTAATTAAATATAAGAACACAGAACGTTGGTGGTAATACCAATATGGTGTCAGACACCCCAAGACACAGTACTACTGTTAGGGAAGGACATGGTCGGTAGAACCTGGTTCGCTGCATAGGGAATGTGGCGTCTAGTTTGAACCAGTCCTAGAAGAGCACCCATGTAGCCATGCTAGAGGGTTCCCTTGTGATAGGTAAATGCTAGTAGAAGAGGAAGTGAGATTGATTCTAGAGGGGATGGTCACTCAACTATGTACTTTTATCTCACAAAGTCACTCAACTTTGATCCTACTCAGAAAGCCACTCAACTATAAAATTTTTACTTAGAAAGCCACTCAACTATAAAATTTTTACTTAGAAAGTCACTCAATCTATTTGATTATTTTCTAAAATAAAATTTATTTATGTGAAATTTGAATCTAACAACAAAATTCTAAAAAATAAAAGAGAACCAATTTAATGATCCTTTTGTCCTTTACCCTTTACTACTACCTTTCTTTAAGAAATTACCAAAGGTTCACTATTAATTTGGTGTTTCCTTTTCTTGAGGTAAATATCTTAAGTAACCAATTTCTTAATTGCAATGTTGTAAATTTTGCTTTCTAACATAGTTAAAATAATTAGTTGCTTCTTCATCTTCTATAATAATGATGATATATATTGTTCAGATAAGTATGTTTAACGTGACAAAATTCAGATACCATAGAAAGTGATACTCAAAGGCATGAGTATGCTATTAATTAGGAGATCAACTGCTCATTCTTTAGCTCGAAAAAGAGCTCCTACTAAGTTGAAAGCACAAAATATTACGAGATTACCGGCATGTAAAAGAAGACCGCCTAGAGAGAAATATCTCCCTTCCTAAAGATCCGTTGTCCAGGACGTTACGTGATGCTGGCAAACACCTTCATGCCAATAAGATCACTCTACTAAGTATAGTTCAACATTTGGTCGTATTCCTAACTTAAGAAATACAGATAATAATAAACTAATGTTGTCTTCTAGAGTTGCCAAAAGGTGGATGTCAAATTAAGTTAGTCATATGATGATTGCTCTTCAAGCTCAAGGCTATTAGAAAAAATGAAACTGACTTATACACATTTAAGTCAACCAGAGAACTAATTGACTCATGGTTCTGAAATTTTTCAAACAGCTGAAGCATTGAGAATAGAGCAAGAATGTCAAAAGATTATGTCTTTTTAGAGAAGATAACCCAGAAGGACTCCCAGCAATGCAATGATGAGGACATATATAGTTGGGATACCACACGGATAGTCCTTTGATAGTGAGTATATGATAGGAAAGGCAAGAGTAAGAGTCATCACATAGAAGCATCTAACGTTTGTGAGCAGAATAATGAAAGGGAAGATGAAGACACAAGCAATAATTGTAAAAGAGTATCAGTTCCTACAAAATTTGTATCCTTGTAATTCTAATTTATCCATTAGAATAAGAAATTTCAACATCATAGAAAGTGAAAGAAGATCATTAATGGAGGCTGAACGTGAGTACTCTAATGACTTTAATTTAAGGAAAAGGATAAAAGGGTCAATAATAGGTTCTCTTTTATTTTTCAGAATTTTATATTTAAATTAAAATTTCATATAAGTAAATTTTATTTTAAAAATAATTAAATAAGTTGAGTGACTTTTTAGGTAAAAATATAATAGTTAAATGACTTTCTAAGTAAAGATCAAAATTAAGTGACTTTGTGAGATAAAAATTAATAGTTGAGTGACCATTTAGATTATTAACTCTTCTAGAGGGTCCTTGACATAGATAAATTTAGGAGACAAAGATGATTTTTAGTCAATCCCACCTGATTGCGAAGAATTTCTTATATCAGACAACATCTTGAGAAGACTGATGTCTGTTGCAACTCCCAAGCCCCAACCCCACCCGAATACACACAAAACAAAAGGAGAAAGAAGTTTGAAACAATAAAGTAAAGTTAAGGAGAAAATATGAAAATAAATTTCAAGATAGCAGTTTGGTTTTTGGCTATTTCATTTGTGGAAGGGCTATTTGCTTTCAATGCATATGAATCATGATATCCAATTGGACTCATTAATATGAATCCGCTGATTAGTTGTGAAACTTTAATTACTTTAGTTAATATATAGATGTGAATGTAGGATTTAAGTTCTACGAGTTCAATCTTTAAGATTCTTTAATATTTCTGCGAGCAGTACATCAGAAGAATATTGAACTATTACATTGATATGTGTCAGGTAAAAACCGAGTAGAACTTTAGTTGTCTGTGTTAATATATAGATGTGAATCTAAGATTTAAATTCTACAGTGTTCAACCTAAGTAGTAGTTGTAATTTTTTGATTTTTTCTACACAAATTTATATTCGACTTAAAAAGACCAAGTTCAAATAACTCTGATGTCGCAATGGTATACAATAGAGAGAGGAAGAGAGAGATTACATGTAATTGTAGGTTCATATTGATGTAAACATTCCCTCCGAAAGACTTCCTCAGGTACATGGCCAAGGACCAGAGATCCAATGATCGATTTCAAGTATAGCCCAAGGCTAAGATCAGCACATAGATTTTCAAAACTAAAAGTGAAGTATCTACTAAGGAAATGACAGAAAACACTAATTAGGTAACATTTTCACAACACGATAATTATTAATTTCTCTGTTGAGATTGTTGCCTTCTTTTTCCTGTGATAAAACCACAATGTAACCATCACGTTCAGTCGCTCAATTAACTAAACATCAATCCCAAAGTAGTTCAGAGATAGTTGTTAGCATCACATCATTGTAACTCAAAAATCTATAGTAATAAACCAATTTTTTTTATAAGCTTGTGTTCTGGCCAGCTTACGCGCACTAACTCAAAAATTAAAATCACACTTTGCACCACCTCAAATCATCATCACAGTATTAAAAAGCATTTTAGTCATTTTAAAAAAGAAAAGTGCAATGTTTGCTTATTCTTAAGCCTCGAAAATTAATTTTTAATAATAAAAAAAACAAACCTCTTTCTATAAATCCTATTTCAAAGTTATATAATATCTCACGCGGACACCACAATTTCCTTCACAACTTTCTATAAATATTTTTTCTTGGTTTTAATACATAATACTCATTTCTATTCCCTATTACAAGTCGTGAAATTTTATTTTTATTTTATTCAAAGTCCACAGGCAAGTAGAATTTTTTTTTTCTTTACACATTTGACTAGAGTAAATTATTTACTAGAGTAATGATGAAATAAACAACTATATTACCCATTTTGTTTTCAAAAGAATGATCTATTTCAACTTGACACGAAGTTAGAGCTGTCAAAATGGACTGGCCCAACCCAACCCTAGCGGGCTAGAGAATTAAATGGGCTAAGACAGGCTAGCCCTTTTAACTAAAGGACCTTTAAAATAGTGGTCTAACCCAACCACTAAGCGGGCCGCGAGTTGGGGCGAGTTGGCCCTTCAGAAAAATAAAAGCAACCTAAAATATAATAAACAAAAATACTGTAAGTACTAGACTATCACCAACTTTTATGATTTCACTTTAATATGTCTCCTACTAGTTTTTAGCATGTTATAGACATCTTACTAATACCTTTAAGGGTTGTTAGGTTGGGAAAGAGTTATTCTGGGATAATTAATCTCGAAATTAGTTATTCCATTATGTATACAGATAATTTAGCTCATCACTATGGTGTAAATAGTGCGATAAGTAATATCGGTACTAACTAATACCTCACACCAAACATGGGATAAAATAGTCCTTCACTTTATCTCAGACTATTTATCTCTTATACTTCACACCAAACGATACCTTAGTTGTAATTAGCTCATGACATTTATTGTAATAAGCAAAGAAATGGTGATCCAAAAATATATACACACATGCTATGGGGCTTATTTTTGCCCAAATAGTTATGACCTGAAGGGAACAATCTATGTTTATGTACCATACCGGCGTGGTACCCGATCCTATACATATCTGTACCAGCGTGGTACCCGATCCAACATATACATATCCGTACTGGCGTGGTACCCGATCCAACATATACATATCCGTACCGGTGTGGTACCCAATCCAACATATACATATCTGTACCGGCGTGGTACCCGATCCAACATATACATATCTGTACCGACGTGGTACCCGATCCAATATATACATATCCGTACAGGCGTGGTACCCAATCCAATATATACATATCCGTACAGGCATGGTACCCGATCCAACATAAACAAGTATTATCAATATCAAATTTGCACAACCTCACAACATACCATACAATGTACCAAGTTTACAAGTACACTTAAAGTCATTAGACAATTCCATCAAATAAATTTTCAATAATCCTTTATACACAAATTAACAATCCAAACATTAACAATATCAAGCATATCCGAATACCAATCAACAAGTATTCATATCATTATTTTAAGGAGTTATCATTATCCACAAGCCACTCGTAGGCACAATTCAATAAACCATAATTATCACCAATTTAGCCTCTCACGGACATCAAATAGATATAGTATTTTTCTCAATATCAAAATAAGAATATCATATCATAAATCACAATTTAATTCTTACGCATACAAGTCACTATTGGAGCCTTAATTACTCATTAATTATTAAAAATATTATTATCTTCTTAAATACCGCAATTTGGGTTCTAACATCACCACCTATAACTAGCATATTCACGCATATCATTATCCTCTACCTCTTTCCACATAATACAATCATCACACTAATTCAAGTCATCTATCCCTTAGATATTACTATGCTCATCAATATTCGATTTTAGCATAGTTCTCCTCATCATATTATTGCACAATACATACAACTTAATACCATTACAACTCAACTAGGTTCATCACTAGAACAACTTAAAAAATGTCTTGTTCATATACTACATTTACAACAACCACCTTTCGGGCACATAACACATAATATCATAAATATTACATAATCAATCAATAATATAGTTTTTGGGTTTAAAGTTAATGTAACGCCATGAAATCTAGTTCCCGGGATGCCACACGGTGCCTCGAACTACAAGTAGTCCTGAGCTAACCTTGGCTGCTTCTACTAGTCTAAATCTCAACACAAAAAGAACATGAGTGTAAAATCATAATAAAATACGGTAAAACAATCTTAATTAGCTAAGCATGTTTCAAAATGCTAATCAAAACAATCTGATGAAAAAAATACTAAAATATCCGAATGTGACATCTGAAATCTAAGACTGGATCTAGTAGTCTGACAAACCTCTAATAATTAAGTCTAGAGTGCCACTGGAATATGCCCCAACTGACTCAACTGTCTGAAATGAACAATTGATAAGACATCTACTAATGAAACTAGAAAACTGAATAACATAAGTGCCCGAAATATGAGGACTCACCAACTGCAGGGATGTAGATGAGGTACTCGAAAAGTTACTCTCGTTGCTGAGACTAAGCATTTGAACCTACATTATGAGACAATGTAGAATATAGACATACATGTGGATCAGTACTTTGAGGATGTACTGAGTATATGGAGATGCATGCAATATGTAAAAGCAATATCATCATAATCATCATTTATAAAAGGCCAAACCCATCGATAAGCACTCAAACTTGCTGCGAAAATTCACTTAGACCCCTAAACTAAGGCCTATTCCTATCAGGCCCCTAAACCCCCGAATTTTGTTCCAATTGAATATTTTTTGCCTATGTGGCACTGCACGGAGGCGCGTAAGGAGCATTATTTTTACTAATTTACGAATAAAAAGTTGTCAAGTGGCATTGAGGGCCCCAAAATTTTTTTAATAACAAATTTTCCTTTTTTGAAACACTAAAGGCCCCAAAAAGCATTAGAGGGCCCCAATTTATTTTTTTTAATAAAACTAAATTTGAAAAAATCTGTTTTTTATTTTCATATTTTAAAAATTTTTATAATTTCTTTTTAATAATTAGTTTTTTATTTTTATTTTTTAAATAATTTTATAATTATTTTTTCATAATTTGGATCCTCAATGCCATTTTTTATTTTCATTTTAAAAAATTTTATAATTTTTTTTAATAATTAATTTTTTATTTTTTAAATAATTTTTGAATAATTTATTACATTTTTTGAAAAATTTTATAATTTTTTGTAAATAATAAATTTTTTATTTTTATTTTTTAAATAATTTTATAATTATATTTAATAATTTATATCATCAATGCCATTTTTTATTTTCATTTTAATTTTTTTGAATAATTAATTTTTTGTTAAATTTTTTAATAATTTATTTCATTATTAAAAAATTTTATAATTTTTTAATTTATTTTTATTTTTCATATTATTTTATAATTATTTTTTGATAAATTTGGATCCTCAATGCCATTTATTATTTTCATTTTAAAAAGTTTTATAATTTTTCTAATAATTAATTTTTATTTTTTAAATAAGTTTTTAATAATTTATTTCATTTTTTAAAAAATTTTTATAATTTCTTTTTGATAATTAGTTTTTTATTTTTAATTTTTAAATAATTTTATAATTATTTTTTCATAATTTGTATCCTTAATACCATTTTTTATTTTCATTTTTAAACGATTCATAATTTTTTTAATAATTAATTTTTATTTTTAAATAATTTTTTAATAATTTTTTTTTTTAAATTTTTATCATTTTTTTAAATAATCAGCTTTTTATTTTTATTTTTCAAATAATTTTATAATTATTTTTTCATTATTTGGATCCTCGATGCCATTTTTTATTTTCATTTTAAAAAGTTTTATAATTTTTTTAATAATTATTTTTTTATTTTTAAATAATTTTTTAATAATTTATTTTATTTTTTAAAAAATTTTATAATTTTTTTTTCATAATTTATATCCTCAATTCCATTTTTTATTTTCATTTTTTATAATTTTTTCAATAATTTTTTTAAATAATTTTTTAATAATTTATTTCTTTTTTAAAAATTATTTATAATTTTTTAAAAATAATCAGTTTTTTATTTTTATTTTTAAATAATTTTAGAAATATTTTTAATAATTTCATCAATGCCATTTTTATATACTTTTTTTTTATAAAATTATAATTAATTTTTAATAATTATTGGACCTACAATGCCGCGTGTCTGCTTCCAATTAGCTCGTTTTGCCACGTCATCACGTGTGTGCAACACACACTTTGACCTTTTTGCTGATAGGGAAAAAAATGCCCAATTGGAACCAAATTGGGGGGTTTAGGGGTTTAATAGGTATAAGTTTTAGTTTAGAGGCCTAAGTGAATTTTAGGGACAAGTTTGAAGGGCTATCGATGGGTTTGACCTTTATAAAACCATGCATGCTAAATGTAAATGACTCACATAGCTTGAGTAATCTGAAAACTGAAAATAAAGCATGAATAATAAAACATGTAATCTAAATCTTGTGAGTCATCACACTGAGTTCTGAAATCTGTATTTTTGTTTTATTTCTCAACTCTTGTAAGCTAAAAGAAGTCTGAAAATCATTCTGCTAATAACCTTTTTATCTCAACAAGCCATTTTAAGAGGGGGAAACTTCTATTTGGGAGATTTTTATAGCCGACATGTACACCATGTGAGCATCCATAGTGTCCCACGACTAGCCCCTGTAAGGTTAGGGTTGTTCTACCCTTGCCATCGGAATAGAACAATCTATCTCAGTGATCAATATCTCAGTCATCCACATATAGTGGAAATAAATATCTCAACCTACGATGGCACATAGTTCTGGGGTATGAAACCGTAGTAACATGCCCAACTTGGTGCTAAATACTACTCCCAATCTTATGCTCAAAGTCTCAAGAAAAATCAACTTTAAAAGTAATCTCATGATCCATAAGGAAATCAATTATAAAATTTGTAATCTCATTCTGTAAAGTGGATTTCAACTCTATTATGACCAAAAGGTCAAATATTTCTAAATTAATTCAAAATAATCTAATCATAGGGTGCATGTAGCACAACAATTCTCCAAAATCACATTCTAAAATAGGGTTTAATGACCCATATGTTAACATCATTATATAACATCTTAAAATTCATGCTTTATATCATAAACATACATAAATCACTTTAAAATCTGGAAATTTCAGTTTTATGCAAAATAATATCAACATGCTCATGTAAATCAACTTCTAAAACATTGAAAATCTCATAAACTCATGAACAACAATACAAGGTATAAATTCATACTTCAAATTCATAGGAAAACATATAAAATCATGAATCTTTGTAAATTAATACAAGTTTTGGGCACAAGAACAAAAGGATTGTTCTTATTCAAACCACATATATCTTAGATTATGGACTTTGAATGAACTCTTACTTTTGAGATGCTATTCGTACTATTGATGGGTGATTGCTGAAGCTCTCGGTCTGGGGATTCTGATTCTTGAATCAATTTCAAAAAGTGACGATTAAATTTTGAGTTCTCTTGAATTTTGGGTTGAAACCCTAGACCTTGTTCTTGAGTAACTTGTGAGAAATATCATGTATTTTGGTGATTTAGGGATTAAATCCCGTGTTAGGGCTGAAAAGGGGATGGAAAATACCCATCTTGCCCTTAACGAGTCAGAGAAGAAGCTGAAAATTTGACCTAGCCAGAGTTAGCAAGGCGCTGCCCTGCCAAGTCCACCGGACTTAGCAAGGTGCCGCCCCTCCTGGGCCAATGCTATAGCCAAGGCGACGCAGGCTTATTGCGGAGGCTTACTGTTTTACAACCCCAAACATGCCCTTAAGCTAGTCTAAGAATTTCAAAACTCATCGGAGATGTACTTTTGACTTTCCCCATCATATATCAACAAAAAAAATCAACAAACGGAAGTCGGAAAGGTCGTGAAATAATTCATCAAATTTTGAAGGTACTAAAATGAACTAAGTCCCAACACTTAGTAAAAAATTCTAAGTATAAGTCTTCTTTTAACATTCTATAAAGGCTTAGACAACAAGGAGAATTTGCGGGGTCTTACAATATCTACCCCTTGGAAACATTCGTCCTCGAATGTCGCTAGTTAGGCTAAGAATACAGAGAAAACTAAGGATGCACAGCTGAAATAAATTGCTAAATTGAATTTATATCTTTCTAAACTCTTGAATACTTCGGTGAATGCACATACCCATGATAAGAATAGATATATAGCTAAATCTTTCATTAGAAAGGGGATGAATTAAGGAAAAGTAATACCTTCGGCTAGATCTGAATTTGCGGAGAAGAGGTGTGGGTACTTGGCTCGCATATCTGCTTCTGCTTCCTAAGTGGCGCCCTCAACTGACTGGTTCTGCCAAAAAACTTTGACCAAAGGAACTTCTTGTTCCTTAGTCTACGAATCTGAGAGTCTAGAATCTCATCATATGAAAGACTGTTCTGGACATCTGGGCTCTCCGAAGGATATACAACAACGGAATCACCAATGCACTTCCTAAGCATGGAGATGTGAAAGACAGGATGAACAACTGATAAATCTGCGGGTAACTCAATATCATAGGCCATTTTCCCAATACAGATCAGAACTCTATAAGGGTCAACATAACAGGGACTAAACTTCCCCTTTTGGCCAAACCTTTTCACCCCTTTCGTGGGTGAGATTTTCATACACACTAAATCTTTAACTTCAAACTCAAGATTTCTTCTCCTCATATCTGTATATGATTTCTGATGACTCTGAGCTATCTTTAATCTCTCTCTAATAAACTTGACTTTCTCCTTGGCCTCAAATACTGCATCAGGACCAAGCAAAGTTGCTTCACCCACTTTAAACCAACCTATGGTTGATCTATATCTCCTCCCATATAAAGCCTCAAACGGGGCTATCTGAATACTAGAATGATAACTATTATTATACGCAAACTCAATCAATGGCAAGTGCTCGTCCCAACTACCCTTGAAATCAAGAGTACATGCCCTCAACATATCTTCTAATGTTTGGATAGTCCTCTCAGCCTGACCATTTGTCTGCGGATGAAAATCGAAGCTCAGATGAACTTGGGTACTAAGACCCTTCTAAGAAGCTCTCCAAAATTGAGTACCCCTATCTGAGATGATAGACAAGGGAACTCCATGCAATCTGACTAATTCTCGGAGATACAACTTAGCATAATCTTCCACTGTATAAGATGTATGCACTGGCAGAAAATGTGCTGACTTAGTCAGTCTGTCTATAATAATCCAAATCGAATCATGATGACAACGCGAAAGGGGTAAACCAGTCACAAAATCCATATTCACCTCTTCCTACTTCCAAGTGGGGATACCAAACTCCTGCAACTTACCACCAGGTTTTTGGTGCTCTACCTTAACCTGCTGATAAATTGCACATTTCGCTACAAACTCTGTTATGTCCTTCTTCATACCATTCCACCAATAGATTTCTCGCAAATTGCGGTACATCTTGGTAGCATCGGGATGAATGGAATATAACGCACCATGAGCTTCAGCCATGATCTTCTGCCTCAAATCATCAACACAAGGAACACACAGTCTATTTTGGTATCTTAACACACCATCTCCCCCTTGGGAGAAAACCTTTACCTTTTGGTCTTTAACTGACTCTTTTAGTTTGACCAAACTAGGATCCATGTCTTGTTTCTCTTTCACTTTTAAAACTAAAGAGGATTCAAAACTACTCTGAACCCAAATATTGCCTTCAACTGAATCAAGCAATCTAACACCCAATCCAGTGAAATGATGAACTTCACGATCCAACTCTTGCTTACCCTTCTCTACATGTGCAACACTACCCATAGACAACCTGCTAAGGGTATCTGCCACTTCGTTGGCATTGACCGAATGATACAACACACTTATATCATAATTTTTCAGCAACTCTAACCATCTCCTCTGGCAAAGATTCAACTCCCTCTGAGTAAACTCATACTGCAAGCTTTTGTGGTCCGTAAAGACATCAACATGGACACCATACAGATAGTGTCTCTAGATTTTTAGAGCAAAAACCACAGAAGCTAATTCAAGATCATGGGTTGGGTAATTCTTTTCATGAAGTTTCAACTGTCTAGAGGCATAGGCTATAACCTTACCTCTCTGCATCAACGCGCAACCCAAACCAGCTCTAGAGGCATCATAATACACCACAAAACCATCAGTACCATTGGGTAAATCTAACATTAGGGCTGATGTAAGTCGAGTCTTCAACTGCTGAAAACTCTTCTCACAAGAACCTGACCACAAAAACTTAACTTTCTTTTGGGCTAGTCTAGACAAGGAGACACAATAGATAATAAACCCTCAATAAAACGACGGTAATAACCAGCTAGACCTAAGAAACTCCTAATGTCTGACAGAGATATAGGTCTAGGCCAATTCCTTACAGTTTCTGTCTTTTGGGGATCAACTCTAATGCCTTCGGTGGAAATAATATAACCCAAAAAGGCTATTGACCTTAGCCAAAATTCACACTTGCTAAATTTGGAGAACAATTGATGATCTCTAAGAGTTTGGAGGACAATTCTAAGATGATCTGTATGGTCATTCTCACTACGGGAGTACACAAGAACGTCATCTATAAATACTATGACAAACATATCAAGATACTGTTTGAACACTCGATTCATGAGGTCTATGAAATCTGTTGGAGCATTGGTTTGCTCGAAAGACATGACTAGAAACTCAAAATGACCATAACGGGTTCTAAAGGTTGTCTTAGGAATATCACACTTCCTTATTTTAAGCTGATGATAGCCAGATCTAAGGCCTATCTTTGAGAAATAACTTGCACCTTGGAGTTGATCAAATAAATCATCAATTCTAGGAAGAGGGTATTTATTTTTAACTATAACCTTATTTAGCTGACGATAGTCAATGAACATACGCAAAGCCCCATCTTTCTATCACATAAACAGGACAAAAGCATCCCATTGAGAAACACTGGGCCTTATGAAACCTTTATCTAAAAGATCTTTGAGTTGCTCTTTCAACTCCTTAAGCTCTGCGGGTGATATACGATATGAAGGAATGAAAATGGGTTGTGTATCGAAAAGAAGGTCAATCTCGAATTCAATCTCTCTATCAGGAGGTACCCCTAGAAGATCCTCTGGAAAAACATCGAGAAACTTATTAACTATGCTGACTGACTGAATGGTTGGAGTCTCGGACTTAGTGTCTTTAAACCAAACTAAATGATAGATGTAACTTTTGGAAATCAACTTTCTGGCTTTAAGGTAGGATATAAAATGACTCTTGGGAGATACAGAATTCCTGGACCACTACAAAATTAGCTCATCTGAAAATTGGAATTTAAAAACATGGGTACGACAGTCTATAGATGCATAACAGGAATGAAGACAATCCATACCCAGATTAATATCAAAATCAACCATGTCTAACTCTATCAAATCTGTGAATATGACTCTGTGAAGAATAGTGATAGGACACTTTTTATAATTTTGCTTAGCAACAACTGACTCGCTTACTAGGGTAGAAACCACGAAAGACTCACAGATTCTTTTGGAGCTTATCTCAAAATTCATAGCAACCAACGGGGTCACATAAGAGAAACTTGACCCAGGGTCCAACAACTAATAAACATCAAAGTAAAAGACACGAAGCATACCAGTAACAACATTTTGAGAATCCTCCTATTCCTGATGGGATGGTAAGGCATAGAAACTATTCTGGCGCTGCCCGCCAGTAGTACCGAAAGGTGCGCCTTGAGGAGGAGCTGGATGGGCTAAAAGAGCTGGTGCACTGTTAGCCTGTGGCTGAGGACAAACATCTCTATTTCCCTGTCTAGCATGCGGGTAATCTCTAATACTGTGACCCTCCTGGCGACAAACATAACAACCTTTCTGACCCCACAAATATCTATCTTCATAATCCTTACCACACTTGGCGCATGGGGGGCGATTAGGCTTCTCACTCACACTGTTCTGATATTTGGAAACAGAAGACTTACCCCACTGCTCCTGTCTATTTTTGGGTGCGGGAGAACTGGATGATGAATGTGCGGACATAGACGAATGATTCTAAAATTATGGGCGATCCCCACCATAGGATCTGGACTGACCATACTCAAACTGCTCCAATCTGGCCCTCTTATTTCCTCTTACTCTATCTCTCTCTTTTATTTTTTTGCCTCAATCTGCTGAGCATGCATCATCAGCCTAGAAAGATCCATGTCTCAATTGAGCATAGCGGTATTACACTTCTTAACCACTAACCCAGATATACCAGTCACAAACTTTCTCATGCTTACCCTAAAGTCAGCCATCTGATCAGGGGCATACTTATACAGCTGATTGAACTTGAGGCAATACTTATTCACTGTCATAGAGCCTTGCCTTAGGTTCATAAACTCCTTTATCTTAGATTTCCTCATCTCAAGCAGTAAAAACTTATCTAAGAATGTATCCTGAAATACCTGCCAAGTCATGGGAGCTGCATTCTCTCCTCTACTCTTTTTCCACATCATAACCCAATCATAAGAAATATCTTTCAGCCTATAAGATGATAACTCTACACTCTCTTCTTCTGAGACATACATAATTTGGATGATCTTCTTTACCTTATTAAGATAGAGTTGTGGGTTCTCACCTGCTTTCGACCAGAAGAATTCTGACGGATTTATTCTCATAAAGTCTCTGATTCTTGCTGCAGCTAAATCCCCATCTTACTGAGGTAGAGCTGCAGCCTGACGTTTACCCTGACCATTTACTGTCATAGCTTGGGCTAGCGCCTAAAAAGCTGCCCGAAACTCTACGTGTAACACATTTTTATTCAAGGGTATGCGGCCTAAGGTGGCTGATTATCATTTCCACGGGCATTGGCTCTGCGAAGAGGCATATTTAGTTATTAAAGAGCATGAGTTAATAGCAGATAGAGATAGTTGTAAGCACAATGGATCATGAAGAAAGAGATGACCTTTCCTAAAACGTCTTGTAGCCTTTTGCTCACAGGTGTGGTGCGCTACTTATCGATGATGAAGACTCTACATACCACGGTTTGTCAGACTCCCTAGGACTCTCTAAACCTTAGGCTCTGATACAAAGTTTATAACGCCTCAAAATCTAGTTCTAGGGATACCACACGGTGCCCCGAACTACAAATAGTCCTGAGCTAACCCTGTCTGCTTCTACTAGTATAAATCTCAACACAAAAAGGATATGAGTATAAAATCATAGTAAAATGCGGAAAAACAATCTTAATTAGATAAGCATGTTTCGAAATGCTAATCCAAACAATCTGAAGAAAATAATACTAAAATATCTGAATGTGACATCTAAAATCTAAGACTGAATCTAGTAGTTCAACAAATCTCTAATAACTAAGTCTAGAGAGTCACTGGGACATGCCCCAGCTGACTCAGCTGTCTAAAATGAACAACTGATAAGACATCTACTAATGAAACTAGAAAATTGAATAACATAGGTCCCCAAAATATGAGGACTCACCAACTTCAGGGATGTAGATGAGGTGCTCGGAAAGTTACTCTCGCTGTTGAGACTGAGCACCTGAGCCTACATTATGAGACAATGTAGAACACAGACATACATGTGGATCAGTACTTTGAGGATGTACTGAGTATATGGGGATACATGCAATGTGTAAAAGCAAATCATCATAATCATCATTTATAAAACCATGCATCATAAATGTAAATGACTCACATAGCTTGAGTAATATGAAAATAAAGCATGAATAGTAAAATATGTAATCTAAATCTTGTGAGTCATCACACTTAGTTCTGAAATCTGTATTTTTGTTTTATTTCTCAAATTTTGTAAGCTAAAAGAAGTGTGAAAATCATTCTACATAATAAACTCTTTATCTCAACAAGCCATTTTACGAGGAGGGAACTTCTATTTGGGAGGTTCTTCTAACTGATATGTACACCATGTGAGCATCCATAGTGTCCCGCGACTATCCCCCGTAAGGTTAGGGTTGTTCTACCCTTGCCATCGGAATAGAACAATCTATCTCAGTGATCACTATCTCAGTCATCCACATATAGTGGGAATAAATATCTCAAACTACAGTGGCATGTAGTTTTGGGTATGAAGCCGTAGTAATATGCCCAACTCGGTGCTAAGTACTACTCCCAATTTTATGATCAAAGTCTCAAGAAAAATCCATTTTAAAAGTAATCACATGGTCCATAAGGAAATCAATTATAAAATTTGTAATCTTATTCTGTAAAGGGGATTTCAACTCTATTATGACCAAAAGGTCAAATCTTTCTAAATTACTTCAAAATAATCTAATCATAGGGTGCATGTAGCACAACAATTCTTCAAAATCACATTATAAAATAGGGCTTAATGACCCATATGTTAATATCATTATATAACATCTCAAAATTCATGCTTTATATCATAAACATACATAAATCACTTGAAAATCTGGAAATTTCAGCTTTATGCAAAATAATATCAACATGCTCATGTAAATCAACTTCTAAAACATTGAAAATCTCCTAATCTCATAAACAACAATATAGGGTATAAATTCATACTTCAAATTCATAGGAAAATATGTAAAATCATGTATCTTTGTAATTAATACAAGTTTTGGGCACAAGAATGAAAAGATTCTTCTTGTTCAAACCTCACATACCTTAGATTATGGACTTTGAATGAACTCTTGCTTTTGAGATGCTATTCGTACTATTGGTGGGTGAGTCTCGAAGCTCTCAGTCTGGGGATTCCAATTCTTGAATCAATTTTGAAAAGTGACGGTTAAATTTTGAGTTCTCTTGAATTTTGGGTTGAAACCCTAGACCTTGTTCTTGAGTAACTTGTGAGAAATATCATGTATTTTGGTGATTTAGGGATTAAATCCCGTGTTAGGGCTGAAAAATACCTATCTTATCCTTAATGATTCAAAGAAAAAGTTGAAAATTTGACCCAGCCGGAGTTAGCAAGGCGCCGCCCTGCCAAGTCCACCGGACTTAGCAAGGTGCCGCCCCACCTGGGCCAACGCGATAGCCAGGGCGACGCGGGCTTATCGCGGAGGCTTATTGTTTTGCAACCCCAAACATGCCCTTAAGCTCGTCTAAAAATTCTGAAACACACCCGAGATGTACTTTTGACTTGCCCCATCGTATATCCACAAAAAAATCAACAAACGGAGGTTAGAAAGGTTGTGAAATAATTCATCAAAGTTTGAAGGTATTAAAATAAACTAAGTCCCAACACTTAGTCAAAAATTCTAAGTATAAGGCTTCTTTTAACATGCTATAAAGGCTTAGACAATGAGGAAAATTTGTAGGGTCTTACAATTAAGTACTCGTGTCTTTATCCGCCTCAACTCCATGCCCGTAGGCCTAGACATGCTTTCTCCCATCAATTCTAAATTATGAAAATATAAAATCTTCTACTCATTAAATCTAGCCTACCTGGACGCCAAACTTTTGGGAGAAATAAGCTGCAACAAAGATTATCTTTCCTTTCCTTGATGTCTTGGGAATAATCAACCATCTAAAAATCTAGCAATAAGAAGAGTAATAAGTAATTACTCTTCAATCAAATATTTTGGGGATTCAAACTCACTAATTCTACCCTTAATTTAAGGTCTATATCATTCCTCAAGTTTAATTAATCATTTATTAGCTCTTTCAAGCTTAACCCATTTCCATTAATGGAGTTTTTATGTTAAAAATCTCATCTTTACGGAATTCAAGGTTCCTAATCGTCAAATTCATAATCTAGTTTATGAAATTTATGTTATTATTTTTTATTTATAACTTAGAATCAGTTCTAGGTCATATTAAAAACACCCATGAGTATTCCCCAAAAGAATTCTACCATTAAAGTTCTTTCTAATGATTCTTAGATATTAAAGGATTAAAAGATGAAGAAAATAATGGAAAAACTTACCTCAACAAAGGAATTTCACCTTAAACTTTGAGAAATCATCTCTATAGGGTTGGGGAATGAAATTTGGGATTTTTAGACCTAAAATACAGCTGAAGCTGATTTAAATAAAATCAGAATTTTCGCTATAGCGAAATTTCGTTTAGCCCGGACAATGCTCAGTAAAATAGTCATAACTTTTTACTCCGAACTCGAATTGAGGAACGGTTTATTGAGTTGGAAAGAGGACTAATGTATCTTTAATTTGATAGGTAATGTGACCCCTAACTCCTTATATTACATGAGATATGATCATTTGAAGTTGTCCCTAATAAAAACCCATATCGAAACTATATCGGAAAGAAAGTTTTATACTTATATTTGTGTTAGGCATATTATACGACCTTTATTCATACCTAAAGAACTTTCAAAACTAAGGAATTGATATTAGAACTCATGAATAATTAAATTCATCGAGCTTGAGTCCATCTAGACACATCCGAAGGCTAGAATCTTCACCAAGAAATTCAATGTGACATAATAAATAAAATATTGGATATTTTGGACCCAAGTTAATATTGAGGAATATAAATTTATTACGAATAATTTAGTAACGATGAAATGGGTCGTTACAATCAGATAGCAATTTACCATCCGTTCATTCCCAAACAGACATTCAGTGGAGAAAAGTACGAGGTTGGAATTAGAGAGATATTACTAACAGAGTTGCTTATACTTCACCGTGTTCACTTTCTTGATATTCTTATCGACCAATCCACATTCTATACTCAATAATTCTATCAAAGCTTTTCAAAATACTAAGATGTGGAGCCAAATATTTACACACGAATCACTTATTGTCCCTTCAATGGCATAAGTTTGAAACTTGAGTTTCACGAAAGCCAAATAAAGATGGTTAAAAGATTCAACTTGATGAAGACAAACATCCAAAAGCACCTCTTTTTCACTACCGAAGCTCTAAAGTCCCGAATTCAATTCTAAAAAGTACTACGAGATGCTACATTAATCTGCTATTTGAATTTCAACACTAAATAGGTCACACCTAATCTATCCAATGCACAAGCTCTCTCTGAGACACCAAACTTGGTTTCTAGTCAAGACTATTCTATGAAGAATCTACATCTTGATCATATGCAAGTCACCATACCATTTACAAGTCACATAACTTAGATACTCCCATGCAATCAATCAAGACTACTAAATTATTTTATAAAACTAGCTTCAACATCTCACAACTACTATTCTTTTTAACTCTAAATCACTCACCATTTCAATCTTAGTGTTTACTACTGTACATATATGACAACATAACCTCTCACTCATTACACAAACTTACAACTATTAGCGATAGAAATCCCATGGAATTAGAGCTTACAACACATTCTTCTCCCAAACATTGTTAATATCCATTTAATCATCATATCTTAATCACTCAACAATCATATCCACCAAGAATCACCCAAGAAAATATTAATCATGCCATTTAACAATGCACTTATTCCCCCCATTCAAGGTCATTCTTAATTATTTTATAAATGTAACTAAGTCATTTAATTTTGCATTGCCACTATCATGGAAATTAATATCCTCTAAAAGAGTCATACATCAGCTAACTCTATAGGATATGTATATGTTGGATCGAGTACCATACTGGTACGGATATGTATATGTTGGATCGGATACCACGCTGGTATGTATATGTATATGTTAGATCGGGTACCACGCTGGTACGGATATGTATATCTTGGATCGGGTATCACATCGGTACGGATATATATATGTTGGATCGGGTACCATGCTGGTACAGATATGTATATGTTGGATCGGGTACCACGCTGGTACAGATATATATATGTTGGATCGAGTACCAAGCCGGTACAGATATATATATGTTGGATCAGGTACCACGCCGATATAGATATGTATATGTTGGATCGGGTACCACGCCGGTACGAATATGTATATGTTGGATCGGGTACAACACCGGTACGGTACATGAACATAGATTGTTCCCTGCAAGTCATGACTATTTGGGCAAAAATAAGTCCCATAACATGTGTATACATATTTGTGTTGAGTCTGTGGATGTTTATAGTATGGTTGATACTCTTGATGGTTATGTGGCTTGTTTGTGAGCACTGTTTGATTTGTTATTGTTTAATTATTGATTCATTGGGTATTTGATTGTGTGATATGTATATAAAAAAGTGAAACTTTGCACTTACTTATATGTTGGTTGACTTGATTCATTTATACGTGTTTTAATCGTAGCTTACCATAATGACTAGTTATCATTCTTTAATATTATAATAGAGCATTTGGTTGTTAGCTCGAGTGTTTAGTGTGGGTTGTTTATGATTACGGGTTTGTACCTGTGAATATGAGTAATGAAAAAGATAAGGTGAATAAAGAGGAATAGTAATGTATTAGCGTTGGATTGCGGTTGATGGTGTGAACTAATGAGGCTAGAGTATGCTAGTAGCAAATATACTATCAATGGATTTGGACGAGTATTTGGATGTTGTAACTTATATAGGTAAAGTAATAATATTATTACAACCTTAGTTGAATTATATTCCATTAAATATGTCATGATTTATTTTTCTTAATTCTATTTTATGATTATATGAACTAACACGATCGGCCGATGATACCTACTAGTACATGTGGTTGTACTGACCCTACTCTTCTACATTTCTTCTTGGAGTGTAGACTGGATGCAGGTTAGCTGCAGTTACTAGATGGATGACGATATTCAGTACTAACTTCTGCACTTTCTTCCTGTTAGAGTCTTTGTATTATTTATTTCATTGTCAGTTTATGTTGTAATAGGTAGCTCTTGTACACGTCTGGCCAAGTCTTGGGATAGTGAAGGACATTTGTAAGAAGTATTTGTAAAATGTTTGTTTAATAGTATTCAATTTACTTTATATTTCCTTAAAATTAGAAGTCTTCCGCATATTTTTAGTTGGGTAATAAGGGTCCTCCTAACTACTTAGAATAGCGTAGGTGCCCACACAGTCGGTTAGTCTGGGTCGTGACAGTTGGTATCAGAGCCTTAGGTTCACCGGTCCCACAAGTATAAGAGCAATATCAAGTATAGTTCCGTAGATTGGTGTGTAGGGCCCCACACCCAATCTTTGGAAGGTTATGAGGCATACAAAAAATCATTTTCCTCTCTTTCTCTTCATTGTGACGTCCTAATCTTGGACTATTAGATTGAATCCAATTGGTATCTAGACAATTCTAATTGGTATCTTAACAGAGCTCAATTGGAATGAAGTTAATTCCAATTGGTATCTTAGTAATTTTGAATGAAAATCTAGGAGATTTCAACTGGTATCTGTTAATTAGGTCTAAAAGTTATTGTTAATAGGTAAAGACTTGTGAAAGTTGTAAACTTATTGATTGCTTGTATTTCATATTTAGCTAAACTTGTGTTGCTAGATTTTTTTCATTATTGTGAATTATTTTTGTTTGAATTTAAGTGATGAAAATTGACCAAGTTGTTTTTGTTGATAATTGTGATAAGATTATTTAATTTCTTGTTATTGTGAAGCTAGCATTTCTATGGTGCTTACTTATTTTTTTTGTACTATTATATTGATGAAATTGATGGTTTGAGAATTGAGAGGATGATATGAGAAGATGATGTCAAGAAAAGATGGTGAAAAGGTGACATGAATAAAAGACTGAGGCGATATGTGTTTTCTATAATGAGAGGTTCTTTAATGATGTTGTGGATGAATCCTTGTGTGATTCAATTATTTGATATTATGTGGGGATCCTTGTGTGGTCCGATCATTGAGACAATATTTAGAATTTTTGTGCATTTCTATTATTGAAACTATAATAGGTTCCTTGTGAGGACTAGCTAGGTGACATTATTTTTTAGGTCTTTATGTGAACAGATTTTTAATGCTTGGCAAAACAATGAGTTTTAAATAAAATTGACAAAAACTAGCAGAGGTTGTTGATACCTATAGAATTTGATCGATAACTTGTCTGGAATGTGATATTGGTGATGAGACTATTAATGACCTGCAATCGATTTATTTTGCTTTACCTTGCTTATGTGCTAGTGGTGTGGGGACTACTCTTGAGGTGATTAAGACTTAAGTGAAGCCCGTAATAAAAATATTATTAGGTAAAAATAAGAATGGCTATGTATATCTTAAATTGGTGTTAGTGATATAAGAGTGGTTTGGCTTGACCATGAAGTGTTAGTCGTTGAAAAATATTTGAGTCAGTGATTGTCTGGATATAAGTTATAGCTATGGATTTATACATTAGGGAAAATCTTGAGAAGATAAATTATTGTTGACTTGACCTTGTGGTTGAATTATGCATGTACATGTCTGGCCAAGTCTTGGGATAGTGAAGGACATATGTAAGAAGTATTTATAAAAAGTTTATTTATTAGTATTTAATTTACTTTATATTTCCTTAAAATCAGAAGTCTTCTGCATATTTTTAGTTGGGTAATAAGGGTTCTCCTAACTACTTAGAATAGCGTAGGTACCCGCACGGTGCGTTAGTCTGGGTCATGACAGCGTCGCAAACCTTAAGGTTTACCATGGGTTAGGCGCCACCTACCCTATGTTTTTGTAGTGTAGGAACTCTGTTTTTGAGTTAATTCAAGGGAAATAAGGTCTTTTGACATCACATAACCGTACCTAAACATATTTACACGGATTTAAGGCTCTCAAATATGTTTTAACTCAATCAAATCCCTAATTCATCTTCTAAAGCACAAGAGGAGAGAAACCAACTTAGGGTTTGCAGATTCAAGCTTAAAGGGTCAATCTTTTCGCGATTTCTTCATCAACTAAGGTACGTGGGGCTATCCTAAAATCATTGGGCATACGTTTTATGGTTTTTATCAAGTTTAAGGATATACAATCATGTTTACAAAGAGGGTTTTCGACATGGTTTTGAATAATATGTATTATGAACTTGTTTGATGAAAGTAAACGTTTGTCTTGAACTCCTTTTTACAGAATTGAACGATAATCACGTATATATATATTTTCAGTTTTACAAATATTAGATCGAGAGCATGAATGATGAAACCCCTCTTTTGTTATGATACCTCTTGATTTCACATGTTATGGGTTGTTAAACAACATGTTTTGAACTATGAGATAAATGTTTTACTATTGTTATGGACTCGATATTGATTGTGAATTGAAGAGAGGGTGTTTATTTGTTTAAAATGTTTAATGTGATAATTGAAAAAAGTGCATGAACTATTATAAAGAAAATTGACCATCATGTGTTAAAGTATTAAAAAGAGAGAAGCTTTGCAAAGGTTTACACATGTTTTGAAATAAGTACTCTCTTGTATTGTCTAAATATTTTGGTGGTCAAATGATTGAGTTGATTAAAAAATCTAAAGCAGAACGATATATGACTTGCAAGTCTTGGTATGATGACATCAAAGCAGATAACGCCATAACAGACTTAGAATAAAATAAAACTCAGATTTTATTTAGAATTCAGAATTTCATTTTTTTTAAAAATACATGTTTAGAATAGACTAAAAAAGGGGGCTCTAAGAGAGTTAGATGGTTACCCAAAGAAAGTACGAGTTTAAAGACTCTATGTTGGAAACCATTATTTGCCGACACGGAATTTTGGTACCTTGCTCTGTGATCTTGTGTATCTTGTATTATGTCATCCCAATATGGGACTATGGTGAGGAGCCCTGATTTGTGATCTTGTGCCCTACCATGACATATTGATTTGATTGGGGATTACGGCACTCTGATGTGTGATCTTGCATGTGTCCCCTTATAGATACTCCAATCCTTGCAGTAAACTTGGATTGGGGTCTTGGCTGCCGAGTCAAGGGCGAATTCTATATATCCCGTAAAATTATAGATTATAGGATGTACCATCTAGCTCAGAAGTAATACAAAGAGTTGTGTCGTGATTTGCATAAGTTTTTTGAAGCTTATTAATTATGCCCATGTATTTTCAAATGTTTTATACTGACATATTTTTATGAAATGCTCTTACCTATGTTGTGTAAAAATATATTTTATTTTTTATTGTTCTACGTACCAATACATTTGTATTGACCCCCTATATTTCAGAATCTGAGGCTCGATCCAGCGGTCCCACTAAGCAGTAGATCGTTGTCAGATATTTGAAGTTGGTGAGTCTCCTTTATTTCGGAAGGTCTTGTTTATGGGACTTTGTTATTTGATTTAGTTCATGGTCTGACTGGAGGCCTTGTCCTAGTTTTCAGATAGATTGTTGTTTCCAGTTGTAGTAGAGATTTTGCAAACTTGTATTAGATGATTTGAGTTTTATTGAACTTATGTCCGCATTGCTCAGTTTAAATAGTAAAATGACCATGTTTCCATTTGTTTTCCGCATTCTTTATAATATGTGAACGTTACATATGATTGCCAGATAGAAGGGCTCTCAGGCCTTCATGGTCCGGGATGCCCATCGTGGTCAGGGCATCGATTCAGGTTTGTGACACCCCAAATTAGGAGAAGAAGTCTCACATTGGCAAAACACAGGAGGGATGCTGGGTATATAAGTAAGCAAGACCTACTTCCTAGTGAGTCATTTTAAAGTTATGCGGGCCTGGGCCCAGAGCGGACAATATCACTAGTGGGTTGGGGAGTTACAGAGGTTTCTCGTGACTTCATGATTTGAAATGTCCATCGCAGCTAAGGCCTCAATTCGGGTCATGACAAGAATGGTATCAGAGCCGCTCCTGTGTTAGCCCTGTCGATGTGGGCCAGAGTTCAAACTGAGTGTAGGCAAATCCCGGTAAGACGGGGCAAACCTAAGTCCTGAGTCTAGGCGAATCCCATTCGTTGGGGCAAACCTCAATGAGGATGTTGAGTCCATAAGAGGGGTGTATGTGACATTCCAACTTAGGTAAAGAAGTCCTACATCAGCAAAACACAGGAGGGATGCTGGGTATATAAGTAATCAAGCCTTACTCCCTAGTCACGCGTTTTAATGCCATGCGGGCCTGGGCCTAGAGCGCACAATATCACTAGTGGGTTGGGGAGTTACAGTGGTCTCTCAGGCCTTCATAGTTTAAGATGCCAGTCACGGCCAGGGCCTCGGCTCGGGTCGTGACAGACGCCTAACCCATGGAAAACTTTAAGGTCCTAAGCTATGGCCAAAACTTTCCAGTGAAGGTAGGCGTTCGTAAAGCAATGCTTAGCCATTGCCTAAGCTCTAATTTGTGACACCTACTTAGTTTTAAGGTTCTTAAACACTCCCAACACCTCCCACAACGTCAATACATGATCTACCATCACTACGGGGGTCCTAAGATCATTTTCGAAGCATCAAAAGAGTTTTATGACTAGGGGGTGTTACAAAAAATTTCATAAAAGCATAACTTTAGTTCTTAAAATTACTAAAAATCTCTTCAGTTTTAAAAAATTACAAATATCCCAACTTTTATTAATTTGAGTTAAAAGTTGAGATACATCCTAAAAAACCTTTTTTAACCGGTTTTAACTTTGCCAAAAATCAACTGAATTACAATTTTTTCCTCCATCTACGGCAAAATTTTTGGTAAAGTTTTATCCCAAGATTTTGCCCACTTCTTCTTTACATTTTTAAAATAAGGTATTTATCCGTATCAAGATGGAGGCCGATTTTTCTTCTTCTTTTTTCTTGGTGTGAATTTTCTTCTTCAAATATTTGCAAAGATTTCTTGATGCAATTTCTTCTTCAACTATTTGTAAAGCTCCCTTCTTCAACTTATTGATATTCATATGGTGCGATTTTTCTTATTCAACTATTTGCAAAGCTTCTATTCTTCTTGATTGCAGAGAAAATTGCAAAGCTTTTTTCTTGCTTATATGGACAACCATCTGTATCAATTGATGACCAACGCTTCTGAGGATGTTGCGATGAATCGAATCTTAAAAATTGAAGTGGTGTAATTTGGAGGCCTATTTTTTTTCTTATTTTTCTTGGTACGATTTTTCTTCTTCAACTATTTGCAAAGTTTCTGATTCTTCTTGATTGCAGAGGAAATTGCAAAGCTTTTTTCTTACTTATACATCATCTGTATCATTGGTGCCCGATGTTCTTGGGATGTTTATGAATCAAATCTTGAAAATTGAAGTGGTGTTATCAGGAGGCCAAGTTCTTCGAGTGCATTATGTTATTTCTAGAATTTTTTATTAGATCGTCGTTGAGAATTCTACGTCAGTTTAATTATTGAAAATATGTCAAATCTATAAGTGAGATACATAATAGTCTTATGTATCTCTCTTAAATTCTATCTATTGTAATGTATCTCGACACAAAAGTTGTAGAATATAATGTATCTTCATTCTTTTTATTCTACTGATAGATTTGTGTGTCAAGTTATGTATCAATTATTTACTGATAAATAATCAATCAACAATCTAACTTATATATTGTAATGTATCTCATTGGAGTGTATGAAGTGTGTTGTTCAAGATATATGCATCTCAATTGAATTATTCTAGTTAAATATTTCAAAGTGTTTTGTTAAGAAGTATTACAAGTGTTGTACATATTGATTATCAATAAAAAGTATTCCAGTTGAAGTGTTGTATAAGAATATGGTTATATCTATCATATATAAGTTGATTGCAAATATATATATGTGTCAAATACATATTTTAATATATCAGATACGTTTTGTCATCTTGTATCTTCGTGTACATTGCACATCTACTTTATGTATCTCTTGTTAGATAACTTCAGTGTAACATGCATATTAGTACAGTAAGAGATACATATAAGATTATTATAATGTACTATGTATCTTTTACATACTTTAAAAAAAAGTATCTCTTGTTATATGATTGTTAAATGTCAAGTCCAAAGATGTCAAATATATCTTTCAACACACCAGATACGTTTTGTCATCTTATATCTACGTGTATATTACACATCTAATTTATGAATCTCTCATTAGATAACTTCAATGTACCATGTATAAGAGGCATGGATATTACTACAGTAAGAGATACATATAAGATTGTTATAATGTAGTATGTATCTTTTACAGACTTTGAAAAATGTATTCCTTGTTATAAATACATATATCTTTCATAATAATATGTATCTATTAATTGTTAGAGTACACATATGATCACGATACCCTAATCTATAAAAAACAAATATTTTTTTACTCAAACTTGTTATGTATCTCTTATTAACACATGTATTCATTTATACTATCACAACAGTATAAGCATGAACAACAAATCCTTTAAAGAACATTGTTACATCCACAAGGTATGATGCAACTCTCAAACTTCTACACAAAGAACTGCAGTAAAACTATTTAAACAAGGACCATCAAAGACAAACAGAGATATATCAATCACTCGTAAAAGAAAAAAAAAATCGTGATGTTAAATTACAAAAATCCCACATCATCCATTTCTTCATCATCATTACTGCTGTCCTCCTTCCTCCATCCCATGAGTTCGAAATCTGGGTGGTGGTTTTGTAAAAAATACTCCATAATGTCCGCATCAATCGCAAGTCCCTCTGAAAGTGTATATTCAGACTTTTGATTGTTGCTCAATTTGTTATACCTGGACTTTTTTCGGCATGGAGAGTGACAGAAATATTCATTAAAAATAATTAAAAAATGAATCATGAACCACGAAAAAAAAAAACGTCTGCAAAATGATAATGGAAGTAAATTTGTTCAAAATTGAAATTAATAACAAACTGTCATTTTTTATGGGATTTTCTTTAGTTATATGGATGATTAATTGAGTTAATTGCTCATTTAATGATTTACTATCTGTTACATCCCTTGATTTATGCTAATTAGTTAAATAATAAGATGTATCATTAACATATATCTCGTTTACTTTATATGTATATGAAATAAAAAAAAAGAAGAATTTTATGAGATTTTGAAAAAAGTCGGGATAACATGTAAATATGAGTAAACTAGTCGGTGTTTACGTAAATTTTACCAAAAATAACTTTAAATTATATTATTATTATTGTTGTTGTTGTTGTTGTGCATATGTGTGTGTGTGTGTATGTATATGTATATATATATATATATAAAATCTCTTATTAAAATTTTATTTTAGACTATTAATTTTATTGAGATGTTTATTGTCCCTGCATCCCAAAAAATCTCAGGAGTTGTATGGTGTGAGATATAAGGGATGAATAATTTCGAAATAAAATGAAGAAATATTTTATCCCATATTTGGTGTGAGGTATTAATTAGTACCACCATTTACACCATAGTGATGGGACAAATTATCTCATATACATAATGGAGCTAATTCCAAAATTACTTATCCCGGGATAACTCTTTTCCAACCAAACAACCCCTAGAGTGAACCTTACTATATCCCAAAAAATTTTAAAAATTATAATTCTATATCACAATAGTGTTCGCAAATATATATTTCTTAAGTGGCTTCATTTGTGCAAGAGTCGAGAAACCAACAATTAATTCCTTCATAATTGTGATCTCTTTTTCAATAGCCATCACAATTAAATTAAGAAAAAATGGTCAAATTTCCCAACAACCTTTACCCCAATATGACCCCCTGAACTACTTAAAAATGAAATAATTACCCCTTAAACTAATACCCAAATTTATAATAGAGAGTATTGTGCACGCTCCATGCGGCGTCATGCTACGTAACATCACTTTTTTAATATAAAAAACTGATTATTTTTACTTATTATATATTTTCCTTTATCATTTTTCTCTTTCCATTTTCATTTTTTCTTTTTCGTTATTTTTCTTTGTTAATTGTCATTTTCATTCTCCTCTTTCATTCTTTTTCTTTGTTAATTGCTATTTTCATTCAATCACAACTTTTTCGGTGATGTTCTACAGAAAAAAAATCAGCGATGAACACAGAAGTGAAGAAACCTTATGAATATGATGTCAAGTTCAAATTAAAGGTAAGGCTAAAAGGTTATTGCCTTAAGATGGTTGATTTCTTTATTGTAATTGTGAAACTGCAGCTGGTTTTGTATTCAAGTTTGGATCTTAGTGATACCAATGACTCAATTGAAGGTTTTGTATACTTGGACAGATGAGGTTATAGGCGTTATTGTGATGAAATTTATGTAATTTTGACCGAGTATTCTCATTTTAATCAACCATGTCACTTAGATTCTATGAAAAAAAAACATAAGTGAAGAAGACGACGTCTGTTGCAAAGTTTAGATCTTTTGGTTAATTTTCTTTTGTTGAAAGTTGAAAAATAAATTTTTTTGGGTATCTTGTATTGATGCACATTCATGAAATTGAAACAATGATAGAAATTTTAGGAAAGTCGAGAAGTCGGGGTGATAAATAATTGAAATAATTTCTCACCATCATCGACGGTGGAGACAATAATTTTGAAGAACTCGTAGCGACAATTTTGAAAAGGGGCAAAAAAGACACGGAAGAACGATGCTATTGAAAATACACAAAAAAAGATTTGAGAAGATGATGGTGGAGATTGGATTATTGACGGAAAATGGCAACAAAGAAGATGAAGAAAAGAATATCATTGATGAATTTATTTTTGAAGCTTTTTACATTGAGAGTGTTTTTGGTATTTGAAGAAGAAAGAAATAAAACAAATTAATATATATATATATACATATATATATATATATATATATATATATATATATATATATATATATATACACACTAGTTTAGGTGTACGCGTCTCGCGTGTGTACCTCACTTTAATGAGTTTAATTTTATAAAATTACTTGGATGCTAATCGTAATAAGAATATGTGAGCTAGACAACTCTAACTTAACTATCTAATAAACCTTCTATTCTAATCTGAGTCCTTCATAACCTCCTATCTAAGTTCATGTTTTCGATAAGTTAAAATTGTGTCATGTCCATATCATACAACATAATCAATCTAACCACCATTCTATACAACCTGTATTTAACGTTCTTAAATAAAAACTAATCTCTAAGGAGAAAAGATATTGTAGTATGTAGGCAAGGATAATCACATAATCTTCTAGCAGGTACCTGAATTTAGGAAAAAGTCAATCTCATTGACATTTTCGTCCTATATAAATATCTATTTTGATGATGAATGTATTTTACGTTAGGTATACTCTGACGTACATAAAAGAGGAAGATCGTTAAAAATTAAATTATCAACATGTGAGTATAGAAATATAGCGTTTATGTATTAGTGTCGTATGTTGACACTAAATTTAATACAACGTCAATATTTATTTACAACTCAAATTATGATAAAACTTAAACCCCTAAAATAATTAGTAAGAAAAAATATGTGGTAAAAAATTTTGAGAGAATTATTAATTAAAAAGATTTAAAATATATGGTAAGAAGAAAAAATTGTATTCCATATAAACATAGCTCTAAATAATTTGAAGACTCGGCATGTTTCCAGTAATTTTGGGCAAATTTACTCTTATTCCTTTCATTGTTTGTTTGGGGTTTGATTTAAGGTTAGATTCTTCTTGTTTTAAACTTAATCAAATAAAAGATGAATTTGGTTGGAAAATTTCTGGCATAAATCAAATAGGACACAAATTTAAAAAGTTATGTTGGAAATTCTTTCAGTAAATCAAATATAATAATTTAAAGTTGTAAGTTAGTATATAATACTTTTACAAATTTTATTTGAACTTTAACTTTAGAAAAATCTAAATGGATTGTGTAACTAAGAAGAGAGATGGTCATATTTTTTTTTATGAATGTGGTATTGAGGTTCGATTTATTTTGAAAAGAGATCAATCTTAGAGAAGACCATTTAAATAATTGAATTGATGACTTCGCTTTGATCTCTTTGACAGAATGTAAAGGGACTTCGATTATTCAACTTTTTTGGGGGGGTTTAACGATTATTCAACTTTAAATCTAATATGAAGGAGAAAAAAGTAGCTTACTTTTTCATGCAGAATCTTCATGCATTTATATGAATAGGTATATAATTTTTTAAAAATCATATAATTAATTCTAAACAATGTATTAAAGTCATGAAATCTATTTTTCTAGTAGAGGTAAATTCCTAAAAATAATGAATGTCTCAATAAAAGAAGAAATTTTTCTCCACAAAAATCTTCAGATACTATATTGTGATTTTTGAGGACTTAAGAGGAAATATATAATAAAAATTGTTGTTATTTTTGTGAAACAATATAAAAAACAAAATACGAAAATACTTTGGTCACAATTCTTCAAACATATTTGAATCATTTGGTCTTTTAGCTATTTGGGAGTGAAGAAGTTTGATCTTATTATTAAAAAAATTGATAAGTCACAATTTTAAGGCCAACATAATGAATAATATTAGCTAATATTTTACAACAAATAACTTAATAATATCAAAAGAATTTAAGGAGTCATCATTTATTTTACTAAAATACACCAACAATAAAGTTTCATAAGTAGAGTTTGGGGAATAGATTATTTTGTGCTTTCTACGATAAAAAATTTTCTAACAGAATTTGCATTAAATAGAAATTCAGAAAGCTTAAAAACTGATTTTGACCTTGCCTGCACATTTGACTAATGACATATCAGTAAGATGCATAAATATAAAAAATCTAAATGTTACCTTGTTAAATAATGAATTCAAATACATGAATGCAACGTTAATAAAAGACGAAAATGGGAGTACTTGAAAACAAACAAAGCTGAAAGACGTTGCACAGAGTTGCATAAGAAGACCTAAAAATAAAGCTTGAAAAAACGATCATAAAATTAATGAAAAGTATTTGAAATTGTAACTCTTTTTATAGAAGTTTTAAAATAGACAAATAAAAGGATTCATAGTTTTTTTTTTTTTTACTATGAAAGAAAAAAAAGACTCATCTAAATAAAAAAGGACTCAACTTTTATTTTTTACTTTTTCATATATAAATATATTGATGTTGATTTCGTTTAAACCTAGAGAATTTATAGGAATTCTAATACAGTTAGTTTGATTTTATTTGTATCTTTCCTTCCCAAAAAAGCATATACTACGTACACTATTGATCTTTAGTTACTAACTTGTTGAAAGTTAGGAGAATTGTACTCCTAATGCACTTTGTACAGTTGTAACCTACCTTTTTCAATATATGGTTACAATTTTCTTACCAAAAGTAATGACAATTATAACAAAATCGAAGGCGGCAATTTTTTTTATTCACGGACACATGAAATATTAAAAAACATTTTAATAATACTTTAAGAAAAATAGTGATGATAGTTTAGTTTATTGCAAAGTCTTTTAATGAAGGACAAAACGTTCAAATCACTTTTTTAAGGATCTTTACACTTTTAATATATTATAGATTATAGATAAATATAGATTATAGATAGATATAGATTATAGATTACTCATACCATATTGTAGAACTCTTTAATTTTAAATCTTATAAAATATTTAATTAATAATTTAAGGAAAATATATTATCAAATAATAATAATAATAATAATTAAATTAAAAAATTACAATAACAATATTAGATTAATAGTAATAAGTTATCTACTTATTTTATTATTCCTTTTCCTTTTGAATGTGTTACCCAAAAAACGTGCACTTCTTTTTCATGTTTTTCCTCCTCTTTTATCATATATTTTAGGACTTATAATTATTAAATTTTCTAATAATTCTTGCCATGTATTTTATTGAATCATATATTTTAATATTTCTTTATTTTTAAAACTTACCATATATTTTAGAACTCCTTATTTAGAATATTATAAATATAATTAAATAATAATTCTATGAATATAGTAAAATGACCATTTTATCTATTGTAGAAATTTTTAATAAAGTAACAAAAAATTCAAATCACTTTTCTAAAGTCTCCACACTTTTAACATATATATATATATATATATATATGTAGAATATTAAAAATAAAATTTTATTTTTTTAGGGGTGCTCACTCTTTTAAAGAGAGTGAAACACTCTCTTGCTATGTCAGCTTTTAGGGGTGTTATAATTTCTATTTTAAATAATTCACGGGTCATAGAACCCCCACAAAGCATAGATGTATAGTTGAAATTTGGGGTAAAGATTGGAGGGACATTTGACCATTTTCTCTTAAATTAATATCCAAACTAAAATATCTATCTCTTGTGTTTGGGGGAAAGAGAGCCAATGAATATATGCAAATATTACCTCTATCTTAATGAGATAGGAAAATCATTTTGATTAATCAAATTGAATCTATTTGTTTATAACTAGAAAATTTCTTATAATGGGACTAGAAAATTTCTTATAATGGGAGAGACACAATCAATAATAATTGTGTGAGGCTTTAACATAGAAGTGATGTATTTAATTTAAAAAATATGACAAATACTTTTTTGGGATAACTACATATCTTGGCAAACATAGACTCCTAATTATCCTATTTAGCCTAAGTTTCAATTAATTACAATTCATAGCCCCTCTTGCCTATTAATTATTCCTAATTACAATTCGCAATCTCTCTCATGTATTTTCTCTCTTTTTTCTTTTTCTATTATTCTCCTTTTTTTTCTTTTTTAGTTTTTTTTCTTCATTTTTTCTTTTTCTTTTTTTAAAATATTTTTCTCTTTCTTTTTTTTTTTTTTTTTTTTTTTTTTTCTCCTTTCTCCTTTTTTTTCTTTTTTATTTTTTCTCCTTCTTTTCATTCGTGCGAACTAGCAAACACAAATGCAAATGTGAACTATAAAATACAAATACAAATACAAAATATAACATACAAATATAAGTGCGAACTATAAAATACAAATACAAATGCGAACTATCATTTAGATTTTTTAATTATTGAAAAGGAACGACTGATTTTCTTTCTATGAATTCTTGTTTGTATTTATTGATACGAGTTGTATTTTTTGAAACAAATAAATTCAATTTAAATTTTTATACAAATACAATATATACATGTATTTGTAAAATCATTTGTTTCATTTGTTTGTAATTGTATTTGTATAAAGTGATATTTGTTTATTTAGAGATAAGAATGATAATTTGATATATAAATACAAAACGGTAAATTTGTATCAAATGATACATACATTACAGATTTATATATTTTAGAATTAAAAAAATACAATTAATGCATTTACTTGTCTATATACAAATACAAATGATAAATTATACATAGTCACAGCTAAATACAATATGCAATCAACTTACAAATATAAAAATAAAATAATTATTTAAAAATAAAAAGGTATCGATGAAAATAGAATACAAATACAAGTATAATCCAAATATAATCCAATACAAATATAAAATAGTTCTTTAAAATACAAGCGCGAATTGTATAAAATATAAATGATGATGCAAACTAACAAATACAAATACAACTATGAACTATAAAATACAAATATAAATGCGAACTATAAAATATAAATACAAGCGCGAATTTTAAAATACAAAAACATATACAGTTGTACCAATGAACACAAAAATATAAATGGCGGTGTGACTACAAATACGATAAAAAATTGTGGTATTTACGTTATCATTCATGACTTGTGTTCGACTAGTCATATTTTTCGAAAATACAAAAAATATAAAATAGAACAAAAACGATAAAGAAAATAAGTATAAAAAAGAAAAAAAATCAAACAAGAAAAGAAAAGAAGAAAGATAAATAGATTTAGAGATTAAAGAGAGAAAAAAACAAAAAAAAATAAAAAGAAAGAAACGAAAGAAATAAAAATAGGAAAGAATTAAAAAAAAGAAGAAAAAAATGGGGAAAACACGAAAAAAAATAATAATAGTAGTGTTTTTGGAGAGATTAAATATTTAGTGTATTTATATTTTTTATGAATACAGTCGACTGAATAAAAGTGAATACAACGGCTGTGAATCAAATACAGTGGCTATAAATGGTAATTATGTAAAATGTGGTTATGGAAGAGGAGTTTTATAGCAAAGTACCGCTATTTCTGAAAGATCCCCTACTTTTTTTTTGGTTAGTGATACAACTGTAACGTTTTTAGAACCGCTAACATTAAATTTAAACTAATTATTCAAATAAACATTTATGATCACTTCCTATTTGAAAGACCTTGTGCTCGAAACTCCTCTATCTTTAGTTATAAACAATATAAATTCACATAGTTTAGAGCTTGATTATACAAAATTCTGATATTTTTTATAGTTGCTGAAAGTATCAATTTTGGGTTTGTCAAGATACATAATTAACTTCCTATACATCCAACGAAGATTTATTTTTCCTTTTTAAAGATATATAATTAGCTCTCGATAAATTTTTTTTGATTTTGGGTCCATCAAGATACACAATACATCTAATGAAGATATGTATTTTCCTTTGTAAAGATACATAATTAGCTCCAGATATATTTTTTCCCTATTTGGATATGTCGAGATACATAATTAACTCCCGATACATCCAACGAAGATATATAATTAGTTGATACTTTTATAATTACTTTGTAAGAGTAGGATTTGTGTAAATATGACAAGTTAAGGTGTATGTTTATGTTATTTATCCTTTATAGACCGATTTGTGAAATTACACGAAATTTATTATTGCTTTATATATAACTATTGAGAATACTTATTTTTTTTTCACTTCAAATAAAGTTCACACTTGGTGAATAAACACATTAATCCTAAAGATGGGTTTGTGACTGTAAATTTGAAGCAAAAGTACCTGAATTGGGCTAGAGGCTGATGAAAAACAAAAGGAAAACTTACATAAATCACTGAATCTTTAAATAAAATTATATTTTATCCCAACTATTTAATTTGGTTAATTACATCTTAACCCAGTTTTTTGAAATCGTGATACATATCTAATACGGTGATACATATAAAAAAGTGATATGTTTATAACAGATTTGATATTTATTTTTGGAAGTAACGGGTTCTGTTTGAGTCTGTGATGCAAATCACGCTAAAGCTGCTACAAGATGAAAATCCGCAATTTCATTTGACCAGATTTCAAAATTGAAGAAAACCAAAAATTCTGAAGCAAACCACATTACAAGCTTCATTCTTCCTTCATAACAAAAAAACTTCGTTCTTCCTTCTTAATTTTCTGATTAACTTCAACGGAACACATGACTGTGTTGTTGCGTCATTCCAGGATCTGGGTTTCAGAGACTAGGTACGATAACTATCGGGTCGACGATATTGTAATTCATAAAAAAATTTCGTACCGTAATTTAATGGACGCTATATCAATTCAATTGAAAATTGATGTATCTCTGAAAAAATTCATGTCAAATACATTGTTCAAGACAATTCATCAACATTGGAGATTCATAATGATATGGTTGTGAAACTTTTTCTTCAGATTTTGAAACATGAACCTATATTTGAAAAGTATCCACTGTGCATTACAACAAGTGATATTGTAATTGATAGTGTTGATTTTGTCGCGGCTGATATGACAATTGAGTGCCATGATATTGTTGAGTCGTTTGAACTTACAGTAGTTGTAGTTGGTAACACTGAATCTCTGCCAGTTGTTGATATGGATGGTGAAGAACTAATAATTGATTGCTATAAAGTGTTGCCAAGGTGAAACAAAAGTATAAAAACAAAGCTACTCTTATTTCGGTCATGTATAACCATGCAATCAAGCACAGGTTTAATTTCACGGATGAGAGATTTGACAAACAGAGGTTTGATTTTTGGTTTTCATCGTCAATTTCTGATTTAATTTCTAATTGATACATCTGAAAATTGTAGTGATACATTTATCTAAGTTACATAGAATTGTTGATTTTAGTTCTTTGCAAGTTAAGTTTTCTTAAATTTTTATAAAAGTGGATTTATATATGATTTGTTGTAGTATGCGATTCATATAATTAGTTGCTTACTGTACATTATATTTTTTTGATAACGCATAAATTTTTTTGAGTTTTTATAGAGTTAAGGTGATTTATATGAATGATACATATGTTATCATTAAATTTATATAATTGTGATTCATATAGTAGATGGAGTTTTTATGTCAGAAAAATGGTGATACATTTAGTTACAGCTTGATAACGCATAACAATTTTTGAGTTTTTACAGAGTTAATGTGATTCATACGAAAGATACATATGTTATCATTATATATGTGTAATGGTGATTCATATGGTAGATGGAGTATTCATGTCAGAAAAAATGGTGATACATTTAGTTACAGTTTGATAATGCATAACAATTTTTGAGTTTTTACAGAGTACATGTGATTCATATGAATGATACATATGTTAACATTATATGTGTGTAATGGTGATTCATATAGTAGATGGAGTATTATGTCAGAAAAAATGATGATACAATTAGGTACAATATGTTGTACATGTAAATCCTCTGTCGAGCATTAAGTTTTATTTCATATTGATATCAAAATGTTCAATGTATATAAAATCTATAGCATGCATCGAAAAATATGATTACTTTCAAAAAATTTTATTACTATTTAAATAGTGTGACATAGTTTAAAATTAGTGATATATAGATATAACTTATATGATACATTTAATAAAAGATTAACGGATATTCATATATGTGATACATTTTATTGGTGTTTCTTTCAGTTATGTCTTGATGTGCAAATCTCTGGAATGTAGTAGGTTATTCAAGACGTCATGTAAGCTTGGTACTGATACATTTATAGTGCGTACTTTTAATGATGAATACAATTATCCATTAATGGAAAAAGTTTTTGACCAGCAGCATGCAACAATTTCTTTTGTGGCTGTAATAACAGCTCCAAAGTTGGTGAACCATAAGAGAATAATCACACCAAGAGACATTATTAAAGACATAAAAATAAAACTTGGTTTGGACATGGATTACATGAAGGCGTGGCGTGCTAAAGGACGTGCTTTAAAGACATTAAGAGGGAGACGAACGGACGGATATAAGAAAAGGCCTACCTACATATACATATTGAATTTTGTTTATTCCAATTCACATATAAGGATGCATAAGTCTCCGGATAATCAATTTATGTATTTATTCATAGCACTACATCCATTTATTAGGGGATTTGGGTATTGAAGCCTATTGTGGTAGTAGACGGTAGTCATATGAGTAGACCATATAAGGGAACATTCGCTTCAACTAGCACACTTGATGGAGCAAGTATTGCATATAGTGATTCTTTTATATTTTTCAATAAAAATGATGCTAATAAATTAGACATAATGTTTGGTTGATGTTATGTATCAGGTCATATATTGCCGCTTTCATATAGGGTTGTAGATTCTGAGAATGACTCCTCTCGAATGTAGTTTTTTCAGCAATTTAAGTGTGCTTTTGGTGAGCGCAATAATATGTGTGTTGTCTCTGATAGACATGAAGCATTATCAAGACAGTTAGTGTGGTCTATCCATGTATACCACATTTTGCATGTGTTTGACATCTTTAAATGATGTTTGTACGAATTATAGAAAGAGTAAGGACAAGATGACCAGTGAGTTTTTTGCCATGTCTAAAGCAAAAAAGTTGGATGATTTTGATGAGCTTATGTGTAAAGTAAGAAAGATTGACAATAGAGTAAAAGTATATCTGGAAAATACTGGATATGAAAAGTGGTCACGAGTTCATGCTCCAATAAATTCGAAAAAGATGATGACTTTCTATATTACAGAATGTATCAACTCTCGTCTTGTTGAGGCACTTGAACTAACAATTTTAGATTTTCTTCAACAGGCCAGATTCTTATTTGGTGCGTGAAATCGTAAAAATAGAAACCGGTTTATCTTTCTTGCTAAAAATTTATTGGGAGGTAAGATTCAATAAATTCTTCAATTGAACGACGCAAAGTCATCACGTATGATGGAAAGTTATTTAATATTTATTATACTGTACCTAAGTTGTTTGTCAGTCTATTTTAGCTTTTCTGATAACAGATGTATCAAAGTGATACATCTGAAAATCATATGTATCATTTTGATACATCTGTAAAAATATGCCACCGCTTGAAATATCATTCTTTATATTTAATTAATCTGTAGTATTTATGATTCATATATTATGTTGACTAACATAACTATATATGAAAAATATTTTTCAGGTTTGGGAATTAACTAACTACATATACGGTGTATATGAAGAAGGAAGAAAATACATAGTTCGGTTGGACAATAGAACATGCAACTGTGGTAGATTTTAGCTTGACGAGATACCATGCGCGCACGCTATTACAATTTTGAAAAGCAAACATGTAAAGAAAATGAAGCCATACTGTTTTGATTACTACAAGAAGGAGACACTTGTCAAGACTTATGAAATGCTACTGTGTCCAATATCCGATAAACGAGATTGACATGTATCATCAGAAGTATTGGAAGACGTGATTTTGCCTTCAAAATATAAACGACCACCAGAAAGACCTAACAAACAAAGACAAAAGAAAAATAGCGAAAAAATTTTATAAACCTCAAATCATTGTGAAAAGTGTGAGCATAAAGGCCATAACAGACGCACTAGCAACTACTTTTCAATAGAGATGTGACATTTTTTTTTGAAGTGGACTCAGACTTTTTTATTTAGTTCAATGTTTTGAATTCAATAATTTGAGTTAAATTCTCAAAATTTATTGCTTGAGATATTTTATTTACAATGGAATCTGAAATGTTTTTTTTTAAGATCAATGTTTATAATTCATTAGAACTATTCTCAGATGCAGATATATTAGAGTTCGTGATAGTTATGTGATTCATACCACCAATCCCTGTTATATTGTTAAGAGATTTAACATATCAGGATTGTTAGTGATACATTTTCACCAGATTATTAAAAGTGATGAATATTAAAAAATTTATGAATGTTATATGATTCATATCAAGCGTTCATGAAATTTGTTTGATTCATATTAGTAATCCCTGATTTGGTGTTAAGACATTTAAACACAACTGAAAAATTGGTGATATATTTTCAACATATTGTTTGCAAGTGACACATATTAAATTTTGTATGAATGTTATATGATTCATATTAACCATTCATGAAAGTTACGTGATTCATACATTCTCTACAACATTGTCCCTTTTAGCGTCTGTGTTGTGCTCATTAAGAGATTGAGAAGGATCCCTTTCTCTATCTAGATATCCTTTTCACTTTTATGCACTGGAGAATGAGCAATCTGTAAGATAACATATTGGAATAATATAGTAATATAGTGATATTAATCATAAATTTTGAATACCTTGCCATATAAAGCAAAACCTTTTTTTACAACTTTCAAAAAGCCTGTATAATGGTCCACCATCGACTTTTGCAGATCATTGAATTTCATGTCAACCTACACTGTGAATAACATTGTGAATTTCATGTTAAGCTATAATCTGTTTTAACATTAACACAACATACCAAAAAATGTAATACTTACATAAGTCTTAACATAAGACTTTATATCGTTCAAATTTGACTTGAAAAGTTATTTCTTTTCCTCTCCAACAGCAGGTGCATTATCTGCATTTCTCATCTCTACATTATGCATAACTTTGTCTCTTTTCAAGGAAACATGAGGCTCTGAACGAGCTCTTGATGAACCTGTCAAATGTTTCTCTTTGGACAACAAAGTTGACTGTTCTTGTGTCTTTGCTACATGTGAACACACTTTTTTTGAATTCTCAATAATTTTTTGTTTCTTCGAAGGAGGTGTGAATATGAACCAGCCTCAAGCATTATCTTTTTAAGCAGATTTGCATTTGGAGAAGTATTTAAATCATCAAATTCATGTAAAATTTCAGTCGAAAAAGTTCTTTCAGCTTCTTGTTGTACAGATACAGCCCGTGCTATATTTGCACCATGACCTGTTAGACCAAATGCCAGAGAATTGGGCAAATCAAGTTGGTTCAATTCCTGTGATGGCAGTGATAAATTTCTGTATACAAGATGCAACAAAAATAACATAAAAGACGAAACATTAACAGTACCTTAAAAATGAACAATATACAATTAAAAGTATCACTGAAAAAAATAGCACCTTACTAAACAATGTCCTCCATCAAATCCTCATATCTTGGCTTTGGTTTAACCACTTTTCAGTTGACTATCCTTTGGATTAAATTATTCTCACGAATGGCTATTGATTCATCAACTTCGAAACAACATTCATACCACCAATTTTGGAGAGAATATGGCATGTCATTTAAACGATAATACTGTTGTACCTTATTCATGAACCGACTAATTGAAGCCATCAGTTTTGCAAGTGCCAATTTACCCTATGAAAATTGACTAGAACTTCCGTCATCTACCATGTGAAAGTGTAGGGCAGAGATATTGGCTTTATCTAATTGAGAGAACACAAATGTGTATAAAGTACAATATTTCAATCTTTACCGCATCTTTCATATCCCTCCCTACTTTTTATTCAAAAAAAGGCTGATCAACCCACTTCTTTTCACATTTGTTATCGAATACGAAAATTATTTTTTGTAGTCGACATGGTGGAAGGTCTGAATAATTGAAAACATCCTCGTTCTTGATGCATTTCAATCTGATAACGATAGTAAACTCGTACAGTAAAAAACAAAGAATTGTATTGTTCACCAATACCCTTAGTTTATCCTGATATGGGTATTGGACCTCTAAGGTCATCAAACACTTTGCTATCGATCTTTGAAATTTACTATTAGGGAGGTCCATAAATGAACCAAAACAGGTGCTTCTGAAAATTCTGATTCCTTCATCCTTCAAAACTTTTTTAAGCCTATCTACTACATTGATGTTGTGTGCGCTGCCAATCCTTAAGTTATGTGCAGGTCATTTTTTAACAACCAAACTAACATTCTACCAACAAAAAATATTGACAATACCACAAATTAAAAGATGATTCATATGTCAAATCTATCATACTTTATAAATGAAAACAACAATAAAATAGGTATAGAAAGTATTAGGACATATGTATCACAAAAAACTGTTCCACAAAGAATCACTCTTAACCTGTATGATAATATGTATCACCAATTATATAAAATAATATGTGTCAAACATTCAATGTGAATAAAATGTATCATCCATTAATAGCATATGAATCAACATATAATTGAAATATTAATTGTATCTACCATATGAATCACCATACCACAATATGTATCACCCATTAATATCATATGTATCACCCATTAAAATCATACAGTGAATCTATCGAATGAATCACCATAATACCCATCTAATGATAACATATGTATCATTCATATGAATCACCATTAAAGTAAAACAAGTTTGAATAACAAAATAAATTTATATATGTATCAATTGATTTTTTTAAACAAAATGAGTACAACCTATATGAACCACTTGTGATATCAATACTTGATTCAACGGATGCTCTACTTCATCCTGATCTTTCATGCATGGTGAATTCTTGATTTTTTTATAGCAAAATAAATTTATATATGTATCAATTGATTTTTTTTAAACAAAATGAGTACAACCTATATGAACCACTTGTGATAACAATACTTGATTCAACGGATGCTCTACTTCATCCTGATCTTTCATGCATGGTGAATTCTTGATTTTTTTTATAGCAGAAGCTTGTCTTAAATTCTTCAATTTTTTTGGGTCATTGCGTACTTTGACCTATTTTCACTAAAACCTTCCTCCGTGTAATCAAAGTTACCCGGAGCAAAACCCACAACTTGATTTCTAGCAGGAACACCTTTTTGTGTTTCGATTTGTGAAATCCTCAAATTGAATGAGGGTGAATCTTCATTAGCCATTGAAGATCAAACAAATTAACACAAAAGAAGTTAAAGCATATATGGATATTGACTTTTATATTAAAAATTAAGTTAAAATCCACATAAACATACAACTAACCTCTTTGAAGTAGTTGACAATTTTTGAAATTTAATGAAGTATGTTGACGGCTCTAATCGGTTGATGTAGTTGAGAAGGAAGTTACCCCAATTGCTGCTAATTGGGAGAGATTTTAGGGGAGTAAATTGTAGGAAAAAAAAAAGAACTAACAACGTTAATGGAGAAGAGAAACTCGGTGAGGTGAGTTACAACATATTTATCAACAAGTTGAATTCAGAGATTTTATGTAAATTTTAAAAAGGTAAGGAATATTTGGTAATATGGTCTTTTAAGTTTGGGATTTGTGTAATTTATCCAAAATAAAAACCTTTGGGCTAATTAGATTGGGCTTCGAGCGTATTTCAGATTGAACTTCGAGGTTGAAGCAGAATTAGTGGCGGAAACAGGATTTCACTAGGGGATTTCAAAACCAGAAAAGTAAATAGAAGAACTAGCCAAATGTATTCAACATCTACTATATATACATAAATATAATTTTAACCGTATATAAATAGTAGATTTTTTTGCCCAAGAGGGTTTGGACAAACCCCTGGCTATAAGTTGGCTCCCCATGAGCAGATGAGTCTCATGTATGTCGTTTGTATATCATATTTATGCCACATATATATTACATGTATATCCCTATATACATGGAATATACACTTAACAACATATGTATTAAGTAGGATTGTTTTGAGTCAAACTGCAAAGATAATTAGTACTAAAACAGTAATTAAAATAGAGCCAATCAATGAAAATTTTACGATAATGGTTCATGTTATAGGCTGTTAATTTTTAGGATACTGGTTCATGCAGAGTTAATTACTCATTCAAATATGAAATTTAGTAATTTAGTATGTGTAGCATATGACTTACATTATTTAGTAGTAAATAGTTATTTATATCCATCGTTTACATCAAATAAATAAATATAAGACGTGTGATTTTCACATACATATTTATCATCTAATCACAATGAAGTGATAGGTTCATATGTTTAGCCAATTGAATCAGCCTTCTTTTTTACTTCTAAAAATTACACAAATACACAACTTATGTTTCCAATATTACAAAAAATCTCAACTCCCTAAACATATTACAAAAATTCCAACATATACACAGAATGCTATGTATATGTCGGCTATGTTATGTATATTAATAGGGAGAGAGAGTAAAGTAATTAAAAAAGTGCGAGAGAGTGTAATTACTTCTAAAAGGGTTGGTATTTATGTTATTTATACTTTTTACTTTGCCAATGTAAGTATATATAATTGTTTGATGTTGATTGAATTCCATTAATTATTTGCAAAAGAATCTCCAAAAAGTTGCAAGCAATAAATAAAAATAGGTAACTCTCTTATTTTTAAAATTACGAATTTCATATTTTAGGAAAAAATATATATATCGCCCAACACAATATATTTCTACCCAAATAGCTGTATTTTCTGTGTAAACACACAGCTAATTTTTTTTGTCCAACAATGTAAATACACTCGGTATACAATATTATACATTATCATATACACTATAAAGAATGTATCAAACGTTGTATGAAAGTCTATAATAGTAAGGAAGGGATATTTATACAGATTATTGGACATAATTATTCAATAGGATTATCATACAAATTCATACAAAAGTTGAATTTCATCTTCCACAAACTTCATCACAATGTAGTTTAAATCTTCCTCGGATAGCTTCAAATTTTAACCACAACTTTAAAACAATATTTCCTACTAACCTTAATAATCAATTTACTAAAACTTTCAACAAATCACAAAATTCATTTATGAGTCTTCAAACTTTCATAATCCCAATAATGAAATTTTTGATTGAGTATGGAGGAAGGTGTGAAGGACACAAACTAGGATCAAGGGTTAGTGGGTAGGAGTTCGTTAGTAATAATAGGTAAGAGCGCCTTTGTGTATATCTACGACTGTATCTGGAGGTGTGATATCCTTTTCTGTTGTTTGCTTTTATGTTTTTTGTTTGTTATACTGGTATCAACCCTGAGCCGAGAGTCTATCGGAAACAACCTCTCTACTTCATTTGAGGTAGCAGTATGTACTGTGTACACTTTACCTTCCCCAGATTCCACTTTTTGGGAATTTACTGGATATGTTGTTGTTGTATTGTATAAGAAATTTCCTATGCTGATACTGTATAGATAATTTTTAACTCTATTCTAAAAAAAGGTTGATAATACCAGAACAATTTTTATTTTTTTTTTATCTTTTCCAATAATAGGCCAATTTACTAAGCAAGTGACTATGTCATGTCAATTGCAAAAAAGGGAACACATTTACCATGGTGCTTTCTTAGTCAATGTCAATCACTAGTGAAATTTTCCTTCTATCTATAATACAAAGATAAATATTTTTTTATATGCATTATGTTTTGCTATCTTTACGTGCATAACCATGTCTACAACTTAATGGTCTTATAAAACTAAGTATTGCATTTTCTTTTATTTTTAACTATCACTTTAGCTCTTTTCATGTATAATAACATATGCAGTGTATTTTTATAAAATGAAATAGGGAGACGTAAAGTGTACTTAGTTTATTCAAAAATAATAAATATAAAAATTAGCTTGTTAATTTACTCCTATTTATTAGATTTTCTTTAGAATTTAACAGCATTATTAAAAGAACTAGTACTTCTTTGGATTTTTGAGATTGAAACACTCATTCTCCTTTACAGTTTTATGTGAATTAGTTAAGGGTACAGTTGGAAACTATTGTCAAATTTAGTCTTGAATTCTTGAAGTAAAATATGACTCTCTTTAAAAGTTTTTAAAGGAGTATATCAAGTAAACAAATATCCAAATAATATGAATCGAAAGGAGTATTTTATCCGTCTCAAATTAATTGTCCTGATTCATCTTCACAGGGTCATCAATTACTTTTTATCAAATTATTCCATGAACTCAATTTTAGCATATTTTTGTGAATTTTTTTTAGCTGACGTGATATCTTTTGTCAATCTTTTTAGCTGACGTGACACATTTGATGTGAATTTCATTTTATGTAATAAAGGTACCACGACAATGCAAAATAGTGATAAAAATATGCTAAAATTGAGTTTAGGAGGGTAATAGAATCCTGTGAAGTTGGAGCGCGTCGTAAACTCATAGCAAATTTGATCATAGTCCAAAACGATAAAGGAGGCTTATCTCAGTACTTTTAACAAATTCTTTTAAAAATATCAAAATACTGTTAATTATTTTAAAAAATAATTAAATTAAATTTCAAACTAGTTAGTGACAAAGTAGCAGTACGAATTGGTGGGCAGTGAGTGAGTGAAATTGCGTGCTAGTGGGGACTAAACATAGGACACACCAAATCCCAATATGACCAAATGACAAGTGTGTTCACATATATTAAATGCTGATGACTTTGGAAAATAAATAATAAGATATTCTATCTCCAACCATTCATCAAAATGTACTATAATAATGAGTTAAAACTATTAAACAAGAGTTGACTCAGTAGTTGTGTAAATAAGTCTGAAATAAAATTTGAGATTAACTTTATTTTATGTATTGATATAAAATATTAATTATTAATTAATTTTAAGATTATTTTATGTTTTCGAGGGTTTATCGAAAACAACCTCTTTACTTTTTCGAAGGTAGTGGTATAGACTGCATATATTTTATCCTCTCCAAACCTCACTGGGTAGGAATATACTTGATTTTTTGTTGTTGTATTGATATAGAATATTAATTATTAATTAATTTTAAGATTATTTAATCTTAATATTTATATTAAAATAAAGAAATTACTATAATTCACATGAAATAAAATAATCACTTGAGATATCTTATGACCCTTAAAATATTCTAGATGGGAAAAAAGGAAGTCCAAGAAAACAAGCACAAAGAATGTAGGTATCGTTTCGCATGCGGGATAAGAATAATAATTTTTGGATGATATTTGAGATTAACTTTGTCTTATATTTGTTTAAGATATTAATTAATTTTACGATTATTTTATTTCGTCATTTATACTCAAATGATGAAATTGCTATCTCATATGTGGTCTGTTTGACCAAACTTATAAATCAACTTATGTGAGAAGTATATTTTTTTTTCAAAAATGATTTTCAAAATAATACTTTTAGTGAGAACCAGTTTGTATTTGAACTATAATTTTTTTTTTTAAAAAAAAAAGCACTTTTAAGCAATAAGTTGTGTTTGGCCCAGCATTTAAAAGTGTTTTTAAGTGTATTTTTCTCAAAAATTCTTCTCGGGAATAAACTACTTTTTTGAACTTATGAAAAACAGCTTCTTCTATCTCTCTAAAAGTATTCATATTTTTCCAAAAATTTAGCCAAATATCTCAATTTTTTAAAATAAACACTTTTAGAGAAAAATAAACTTGATCAAACGAGCTAATAGAAATTGAGACATCCTTATTGATTCCATCCTATGTAAACAACCCCATAAAATTTAAGAGGTTGTTTGGGGTTTGAGATTGGGGGTAGGGGGAGGATTGAATACTGCAATGAGTTTATAAAATAGAGTCAATTAATTTTGTCCGTTGTGATTCTCTTAAATTTTTTGTACCATATCATACGATAGATTTTTATTTTATATGTAAGGGATTTGAAATAGAATTTTCATGATGTTTATACGATGACTACTTTTTTTTCTTTTTTTTTTTCCAAATTATAAATGAATTATGTTCAACAATTTCCTCGAAGTAGTTGACAAATGAAAGTAAAAACTTTAACAATGAATTTAGCTTATGGATAACAACAATAAAAAAAAATAGATGGTATAATTTCACTGGTGGGAATTTAGCTTCTACTAAAAGGTAATTAAAGAAAATCATGCCCAATAAATGGGACTATTTTAGAGTAGTTTAAAATCTTATTATCAATATTGGTTAATCTGTAACTATTTTTATGAGGTTATCAACTAATATTTGTATGTAATTACTTTAATGTAATTACATTCAAATCCTCCCTTAATAATTGAAGAGCATTGTACTTACCCCTTTTAATTAAATTCAATTTCCTACTAACCAAGTTATTACTTGGCAAAATAAACAGGTCAAACTGTGTAATTACATTTAATTACATATATGGCTTTTTAAACATGTCCTAGATATTCTTTTTGTAGCTATTAATATATAGAACTTATATCCCAATGGATCGTTTGGTTTGAAGATAAGTTATATTGTGATTAGTTATTCTAATATTATCTTTTATTGACAATTTGATTAGGTGTGTTAAAAATAACATGCATTGCATAATTTCTAAGAGCCGTATGTTTACAAAAAATTCCTCTATCTTATTTAGTTGAAGATGGGTTTGATGGACCTCAAGAGTATTTTGTCATTTTAATTGTCTTATCTTCAAATAATTAATTCATTTTTATCCTCTAATATAATGAAGATAACTTATTCTGATATTACTTACTAATATAACTTATCTCAACATTAATAACAATCAAGGATTTAGATAGTACTGAATTAATATTTCAGTAATATCTATGTTTGACCAACATATCAAATGACCCCTAAAGTGAAACTAGTTATATGAAAAAATAAAGGCAATTTGCCAAAACAAATGAAATTATGGTGATAATTAATCTAAAATGTCTTTGTAATATAAGTTTAATTAAATCCAAAACAAATGAATATTATGATGTCATTATGTAGGTTTACAATCATAATTTTGGAAAAGGTTAAATTCCAAAAATACCCCTCGAATATTAATAATGTGTACTTTCTTCATTTCCTTTTAGTTATCATAATTTTCTTTGTTAAGAGTTTAAAGATATAAATTTTGATTAATATTTAAGAATTTAGTTTTTCATCATATTGATATAATAAAATATGTAATATATAGTAGTATTTTTCGTATGATTTTTTAATATCTAAATTTTAATTTTAAATTATTGAATCGGTCTAATCTAATTTATCTTTAAAAATTAGTCAAACTACTCTCAGAAACGTGACAACTAAAAAAGAACGGGGGAAGTAACTAATAATTTTATACGTGAAATAAAAATAATAATCTCAACATAAAATTTAAAAGTAATTTTATTCTATATTTGGTTTAGGACATTAGCCAATTCCAAGATTATTTTATTCCACTATTTTTACTAAAACAGTAGAATTATTATTCATATAAAAGCGAAATAAATAATTCTACAAGATATCATAGCTCATGAAATATCTATATAGTTATCCCATCCCGCTTAACTAATGACCCTCTAAAAGTGTCTTCCTTAAATTTGAATATATCAATAAATCTATACTAAAATGGTGGAATTATTATTCCATCTAAAAAGCAAAATAAAAGAATTCCACAAGATGTCATAACTCATGAATTGTCCATACTTATCCTATCCCGCATATCAACCGACCTCTAAACAAGTTTTTCTTAAGTTTCAACATATCAATAGATCTATACTAAAATGATGGAATTATTATTTCATATAAAAAATGAAATAAAATAATTTCGTAAGATATCATAACTCATGAAATATTCGTATACTTATCCCATTTCGCTACGACCCTCTAAAATGTCCTTAAATCTCAATATATCAATAGACCTATATTCCATATAAAAAGCGAAACAAAATAATTTCTTAAGATATCATTAACTCATGAAATATCCGTACTTATCCCATCCCACATACTAAACAACCCTATAAAAAGTATTTCCTCTTAATTTTAATATATGAATACGTCTATACCAAAATGGTAGAATTATTATTTCGTATAAAAAGTAAAATAAAATAATTCTATAAGGTATCATAACTCACGAAAAATCCGTACTTATCCCATCCCGCATACTAAACGATTCTCTAAAAAGCTATTTTTCTTAAATTTCAATAGATCTATACTAAAATGGTGATAATTATTATTCCATATAAAAGACGAAATAAAATAATTTCACAAAATATCATAACTCATGAAATATCCGTCTTTATCTCATCCCGCATATCAAACGACCCTTTAAAAATTCTTCCTTCTTAAATTTCAGTATATCTTTTAATATATGAATATATGCGATAACGCAATTATATAAAATTTTTAACTATCCCATTCTGCATACCAAACGATCCTTAAAAGTCTTCTTCTTAAATTTCAATATATTTTTTAATATATGAGATACCGCAATCATAGAATATCCTTAATTATCATTTATCCCATTTCACTTACCAAACGACCGCTTAAAAGTTTTCGTCTTAAATTTCAATATATCTTTAAATATTTGAGATACCGCAATTATAAAATATCTTTCATGACTATCCCATTCTACATACCAAACGACCCTTAAAAAGTCTTCTTAAATTTCAAGTTCAATATTTTTTTAAATATATAAGATACCGCAACTATAGAATATCCTTGATTATCATTTATCCCATTCATCGTACAAATCGACCTCGAAATTCTTTTTCTTAAATTTCAATCTATGACATAACACAACTATAGAATATCCTTGATTATCCCATTTTGTGTACCAAACGAGCCCTTAAAAGTCGTTCTTCTTATTTTCAATATATTTTTCACAGATACTGCAGCTATAGAATATCCTGATTATCATTTAACTCATTCCACGTAACAAACGGTCCCTTAAAAGTTTTCTGCCAACCAATCCCTTAAAAGTTTTCTTCTTAAATTTCCGTATATGTTTCGATAAATGAGAAAACACAACTATAGAATATCCTTGATTATCTCATTCTGTGTACAAACGAGCCCTTAAAAGTCTTTTTTTCTTAAATTTCAATATATTTTTCACTATATAAGATACGGCAACTATAAAATATATTTGATTATCCCACTCCGCATACCAAACGATCCCTTACAAGACTTCTTCTTAAATTTCAATATATCTATCATAAATATATGAGATAGATCTTGACCGTTTAATTTAGTAAAAGAACGAATAATCCTCCCAAGATTACACGTTTGCCCATCTTTTTTGTGTTTTTTTGGCCTCTTTTTCTCAATTTTTAACTTTCATGCATGGAATTTTTCTCTAACTATAACACACAAAAAACAAAGTAAAAGAGAAAAAAATGAAAGAAAAAGTCTTTGGCTTTCTGTTATGATCATTTATTTTGTTTCTTTTATTAGTCTTTGAACAATTTTTGGCTTGTTATATGGCTATTTAAGTTCAAAGTTCTGATATTTATTTAATGTTCTTTGCTGTTTTTATTTTGGATTCTTGAAATACTGAATGTTTCAGCAAAAGGGTATTTTTCTTTTTATGTGTTTGTGACTTTATGTTGTGTGTAAGACTGAGATTACATAGATATGGTATTCAAAGATTCATTCTTTTTGTTGTAGGTTTGATTTTTTTACTTCACAAAAAGTGTCTTTTGAGTTCGGTGCAGTAAAGCTCCCGTTTACATCGATATGTTATTCAAAGATTCATTCTTTTTGTTTTTGGTCTGATTTTTTACTTCCTAAAAGGTGTCTAGATACGTCAGTACTAAAACTCTCGCTGCGTGTGCATCTGACTAGTTGATTGTGTTTTTGAATAATCCTTATTGCTTGAAAAACACTTTGTGATCTTTGTCCCAACCCCATAAGGCCAAAGTTTTGAACTTTTTCCAAGTTTTGTGTTTTCTTGATCTTCTTTTTTTATTTGGGGTTTTGTTTTTTTTGGGTGTTCTTGAAATGTGGAATATGATTTGAACTTGCAAGATTATTCAATTTTTTTTATTTTACTTGTTGATTTCTCTTTGAAAATTTTTGAACTGAAATGGAAGAAGATCAAGATTTGAAGTTTGTATGCAAGTTGTGTAACAAAAAGTACCCCTGTGGGAAGTCATTAGGGGGCCACATGAGATCTCATGTACTTAACAATTCAGATGAATTTGAGGAAAAGTTGGAGTCTTGGAGTGCTAGAGAGAATTCCCATCAATCAAAATTTGATCTTGGTGGGAATTCTGGCTATGGACTTAGAGAGAATCCCAAGAAAACATGGAGGGCTGTTGATTCAACTTCAGCTAATTTACTTCCTCAAGAAAAAGTTTGTCAACAATGTGGTAAAGTGTTTCAGTCATTGAAAGCTTTGTGTGGTCATATGGCTTGTCATTCAGAGAAGCTAGTGGTGGATAGTCATTCAGATACTGAAACTGATGATGATGATGAGGAGGAGGAGGAGGAGGAGGAGGAGGAGGAGGCAAAGCTGAGGAACCGATTATCATCGAAGACTAAGAGGTATAAGAGAATTGTAGTTAAGTCTTCTAATAATTACAGTTTAGTGAATAATAATAGTAGTGTTAATGTTAATTGTAATGGTTCATCATCGGTATCTGAGATCGATGAGAATGATCAAGAAGAAGTAGCCAAGTGTTTAATGATGTTGTCTAGGGATTCGGCGAATTGGAATGGTGTTAATTCAGTTGTTGAGTCTTCTGATAACAATTCTGTTGTTTTGGAGACTAAATCATCCTCTACTGACATGAGATTAGGTAGGAAGGATAGGCTAAAATGTGTTTATAATCAAGACGAGACACCGGGAACTAAGAAAAGGGAAGAAAGGAAGGTGAAACTTAGTGGTAATTTAGGTGGTGAAGCTGAATATGAGAGCTCTGATGATTCTGGATACTTTTTAGATGAAAATACTATAGTTGAATCGGACATATCAGTCGATGGATTCCATAGAAATGGGAACAGTAAATGGAGTACTACTCGAATGAGCAATGCTGTTTGGTGTGATGAGTCGCGGATTGATAAGGGAAAGGGCTTAAACAGAACCAAGAAATATCCAATAGAGTCGAGGAAGGATTTGAACGATGATTGTGGATTTGATGATTACCCGATAGCTGCATATATGGATAAATGTGAACCAAGAAAGCGAACTAAGGATAGTTCTTATCATCCAGAATTAGGTAATAAGTCCTTTAAGAAGATAAAACTCGGTCCCAAAAGTCCCGAAGGATGCAAAAATGTTGAAAAGAAGAAGTATGAGTGCTTGAACTGCAAGAAGAGTTTTAACTCTTTTCAGGCTCTTGGTGGACATAGACCGTGTCATAAGAAGGCCAATGCATATCTCGAATCTCTAAATGGAACTGGCGAAAGTAGCCTTGATGCTGATTGCGATGACAAGCATAGGGAAACGTCTAGCAGTAAAAAAACGGCTTCTGCTGCTAAAGATCTGTCTTACAGTCCTGAGAAAAAGATTAAGCTTAAGAAATCCAAAGGGCATGAATGCCCATTCTGTGACCGCGTTTTCAAGTCTGGTCAAGCTTTGGGTGGACACAAAAGGTCTCATTTTATTGTAGGTACTGAGCAGAACATGAATCGATCTTCAGCAGTCAAGAAAGAAGTTGATGATTTACTCGATCTCAACCTTCCTGCTCCTGTTGATGACGAGGATGATGATGAGCATGCACACCTTGTGTCTTGGTAGTTGGTGATAAACAAGGTTAAAAGACGTTTGAGCATTTGGCAGAGGCAATGCTAGAATGTAGAGACAATTTGGCAAGCATAGATACATCAATTTTTTTTTTTTGATATCAGAGAGGGTAGCAGTTTCATTCTTGCTGATCAGTTGAAAGAACCTCACATTTCTGTCTGATATTTGGCATATCTTTAGTATATGCTTCAAGTTTTGCTGGTTAAAAATATTCATTTAGGTTTGAGACATTTCATCTGTTACTCACTGTCTTATTCTAAAGCCAAGTGATTTATTTGGTTTTGCCATTATTTGATGAAGCTTTATCTCTATTGTCTACTTCTTTAAGCTTAATATGTGTGACGCCCTTGATGAATTTGTCATTCTCAAAGTTCACTAGAGGTAGGCTGTCTACATAACACCCTGGGTTGCGGTCCTTTCTTGGACCCTGCTAACGCGGGATGCTTTGTGCACCGGACTGCTTTTTACACTGTCTTCACTTATAGCAGGCGCGAGTAGCAATGTTCAGCCACACTGACACAAGAGTTGTGATTGTTTATAGTTTGAAATGGAAGCAAGTAATAATAGTAGTAACTATTTCAAAAATGCACTAGTTGACTAGTGGCACATAGATTCAGAATTTAGACGTTGTAGGTTTTGAGTTGAGAGACCAAGTTCTAAAATATATATATATCTAACTCTTATTTTTTTCTTGGCACTTTACTAGTCTTTTGGTGACTAGTTTTCTTGCAATCTAATAGTAGAAGTAACCAACAAGAGTAAAATATGGGAAAACACAAAGCTTATTGTGTCACCCCTCAAGATTGGAGAAAGGAATGATTAAATTTCAATAGGTATATAATGGATCATCAATCTTCAAATGTGTGAAACTAACTACTTTGACAAAAAAAACATAACATTTCTTTTTAAGGGGCGGCGGGGGTTTAAGGGGTGGATAGTGGTTGAGAAATATTTAAGGAGCAGAAAATTAGGAAATACAGTTAAACATACACTTTAAAAGCCAATTTTAACAACTTTGGTAAAATTAGTGCTTGTCCACGAATTTTTACTGGAATTTTAATACTAGATCAAAAGTAAACGAAGAACTTCAAATCTTAGCCTAAAAATAAGCCAATTTTTGAGAAAATGCACTTTCTAGCAAATAATGAAAAATAAAAAAAAATATGCACACAAACATTACTATGTAAGTAGTCAGAAATTTCGTGAAGGGTAATCAAACTTTAGATAAGTAAATAGTTCTTCTTTCAATGAATGGGGTATTGGGTGCAATGGAACATCAGTAAAATTAGATTAACTCGAACACAAAATAAATTCAAAGACATGATAAAAAAGTTCTTGTGTTCAACTGCCTAGTGAGTTTCCCTTTTGTCAAATAAATTCAAAAACTCGAAATTTAAGAGTAATACATTGGATTGTTTCGTTGCTGGTTAGAAAGAGAGTTTTTTTTTTTCTTTTTGGTTTTCCATCCGGTGTTCGGTGTCCGCATTGGAACCCCGACGAATCCGGATCGCGCGTTGCAGGGCTCATTAAGGTGGCAGTACTCCCAACAGAGTTTATTCCATATCCAGGGTGGCAGGGTCGAACCCTCGACCTCTGGTTAAGGATGGAGCAGCCCCATCCACTGCACCACAACCCATGTTGGTAGAAAGAGAGTTTATTCATGTATTAGAACTAGCATAGCTAATATCATGTTTGATAGTTTTTTTTAGTTGTTTTGTATAAAATTCAGCACGCTATATATGTATGGTGTTTGATTATTGTTTTACAATCTCACATGAATGAAATAAGTGTAAGTTATGAACTAATTGCCAAAAAAAGAAAAAATATAAGGCTATCAATTCACCAAACTAAGGTTCATCTCGTGTAGTCATTGTAGACTCGTACAAGGATATTGAGTAGACGACTGATGTATCAGACTCGACCCTATCTTTCGTAGCATGCATTTCTGTCCGTGTCGCAACGGATTCGATAAGCTATGTGTCCGCTGCACTAAGAACTGCCTTCGGTCCTCCTATTTTACTTACTTGTGGCAACCTTTCAACCGCCCAACGACTTATAAGGCTGGTCACTACTCCCACTGGGGCTAGGAAGTAAGCACCACAATCCAAAACGACGAAAAATAAATAGAATTTGCTACAAAAGTCGGCTAACAGGGGTAGTCCTGCGTATGAAAGCATAGTAATGGAGAAGGTAATAGCCAAAATGGAATTTGTTTTGGCTAGAGCTCAACAAACAACGACATACACAATTTAGTTCCACAAAGAGGGGTCTGAGAGGGTAGATAGTTTGTTTTCGATAAACCCCGATCAAGACAAAAACAATCTATAAAAAGACATAATGAGAGTAAACGAGATAATAGATAGTAGCAGAAACGATTTGTAGTAGCAAAATAATACTATGTACTACATGAAACAATAGATAGTAACAAAAATCGAAGAGCAAAAAACTACAAAATAGTCCCGCGACTACTAATTAGGGCTACAGTAAATTCATACATAACTAATAACTATATAATTCTAACCGACAACCAAACGATTCCTTAGTTCCTTTGTTGCTATTTAAGGCAATGGACTGAACATTGGAGCCTGGAGAAATAGTGGTGTGGGCTGTATCTGTTCCATCAAGCATGTTCTTCTGCAAAATTAGTTGGGCCAATTGTACCAAAAGGGTGAAAAAGGGCCCACTAGATTCTTTTATGTTTATATGATGGATCACCTAATGGCCCAATAAAGTACTTATGAGTTGGGTGAAGTACAAAAATACCTGTTTTTGGGGATTCTATGTAAAAAAATAAAAAGGAAAAAAGAACATAAATATACACCTTAACTTACCATATTTACAGAAATTCGCATCCTTAAAAAATAATTATGAAAATCTCAACTAATTATGTATTTTCCTTAGATGTATCGGGGAGCTAATTATGTATCTCGACAGACCCAAAATAAGAAAATATGGATCGAAAGCTAATTATGTATCTTTACAAGGAAAAAATGTATCTTTGTTGAATGTATTATGTATCTCGGCAGACTCAAAATTAAGAAAAATATATCGGGAGCTAATTATGTATCCTTACAACGAAAAAAATGTATCTTCATTGAATATACTGGAAGCTATATATGTATCTCAACAGACCCCAAATCAGGATTTTTAGTAATTATGCAAAATATCAAATTTTCTGTTATTACAAGTCTATCCGCTTCGGGCATAACTTTAGATATATGTGAGTGAAATTTGAAAATTTATGTCTTATCTAAAGTAAGGCCTTCTTAGAAATTTTTACCTAAAGTTTGATATGGCTTGCTAACTTCAAACATTTTTTAGTGAAGTTGGATATAAATAGGCCTAAAGTTATCCATACCATTACAAGAAAATGTGTGTGATGCACATAGAAGTAAAGGAAGTTGCACAAAAAATAATATGTTGCACAACTCAAGAGTTACATGTTTTTGACATACGAGCACATATATCAATTAAATTAATTTGATGGTGAACTAATTAAATTATCCTAAATTATGCATATGTCAATCAAAGACATAACAACTTTATTAGGTAGCTACTTTTGTGGTCTTCTACTTAGAAGTTTCCCTTTTTGGTTAATTATTGTCTCTTTTTTTTTTCCACTCAGTATTCTGTATTAGTTTTGAAACTCGATTAATTTGGATTTGCGCCGGAAAGTCCCAAACTAGGGGTAAAACGCTTTCTATCATATAAGACTCAAATCCAAAATCTTTGAAGGAATACTTACTATTCCATCGCAACACTTGAAGGCGGTTAATTATTATCATAATTTGAGTATTAGTTTGAATTTTAAATTTCATGACTCATAACAACTTCTGAAATTCAAACCATAATCTTGTTTAGGAGAAATGGCCAAACTTCTAAATATAAGTCCAGGGAAATATTAAAACAAGAAATGGCCAAACTTCTAAGACCAGGAAAGTATTAGAGACTGAAGGTGTGTTTGGTATTGGAGAAAACTTTTTTAACTTTTTCATGTCTGTTTAGACAAATTTTTGAAAAATATTTTAAGAAAATAAGTTATTCAGATGTAAGGAAAATCACTTTTCTAGTAAAAGAATTAGAGAAAATAAATTTCATAAGTGATATTTCATACTTATTATCTCCGTTCCACCCTCTACATCAACTCCCAACCCTAGCCCCCAGTGCCGGCTCTACCTAGTAAGAAAAAAGACAACCGCCTAAGACCTCCAAACTTTGAGAGGCCTCATTTTTTTTTTTAGTAATAATAGATTATAGGATTTTGTTAAAAAATTATTAAATATTATTTATGGAAAAAAAACTTCTTACAAGAAAATAAAGAATTATTAGAAGAATTTTAATGTATTTAAAGTATGTCTCCATAAAAATTAAATGCATTTGTTATATGAACGAAAAAAAATTATTAAAAGAATTGTTTATAATATTTACAACTTTGCATCTCAAAATTTAAAATATAGACTTTATTAACAAAAATATTTTTCTTAAAAATTTAAGGCCTCCATTTGATTTTCGCCTTAGGCCACCGATGTGTTTGAGCTGTCCCTGCTAGCCCCCATCCCTCCCACCCCCATAAATATTTAATTTATGCACTTAAACAAAAATTGTTAGGATTTTTTTTTTTTAAAATTTAAGGAATCTATACTTTTTATAGCACCATGCAAGCACATAAAAATAAATAAAGCTGTTACAAAATGTATATGGGAATTTACTCGACTCACAACTAAGTCCCGTCATCCAAAAAAGGGGAATTTACTCCCTCACTTGCAAACACTCCTTTCTTAGGAGAGTTTATTCCCCTCTTTCAATTTGTGTCGGTCAAAGGATAAGGCGTGGGATTCTTTTGGTCTGATAAGGTAAAACAGTCTCTTCACTTTGCACTTTACCATTTACTAATGTCGTTAACCTTTTAAGTACAACACACGAGCCTTCATCCACCTTATCCTATTTAGAATTTTTCAATTTTTATATGTCTCTTCAAAATTTTAAATGAAAAAAATTGCCCGTTAGACTCCAAAGCTCCACTTTACCTTCCTCATGGGTAAAGATTCAAAAATAAAATAAAAAAGGGAGAACTTTTATGGTAAAATAAATAAGGCGTGTGCACTTCACGCATCAATAAGCAAAGTGGTGAGATATATGTGCAGTACTAGTAGTGTGGAAAGGACAATATGATAACGTAGGTTACAAGGAAAAGGTGAATTATATAAATGTAAAGTAAAAAAAGAAAAAAAAAAAAAAAAAAAGAGGAAGATGGTAAAAGGTAAAAGGTAAAAGGTAAACGTCAACTCAAAGTATATATAGCAACATAGAAATTCACGCAATTGGCACTTGCTGCCGCCCATGACTTTTACCCTATACGTACCAATATCATCTTTCCATTACTCTCATGCAAAAGGCATAGTATTCACATCAAAGCTATTTTGATAGACAATGTAAGTTGAGATATTTCATGATTATGTTTTTATTATTTTTTTTTGTTTAAAAAAAGTAATTTTTTTTTTTGATAATATTTTAATTTTAACTTTTTATATGGTATATTTAGGACCATAAGATTAAAGGATAAATTTTTATTTTTTTTTTTTAAAATTTTATGTCAAGTCAAAGTAGGTTATTTTTTTTAAAACGGAGGAAGTATAAATTTATATTATATGTAATTGATGGTATAAATTTATTTTGATATTAGTTGATATTAGTGGTGGACTTAAAATTTTGAGATCGTGACGAAGGTTCGAGAATATATTGTCTATTGATGTTCAATACTTTAAGATTTCATCCGAAAATCAAAACACCTAGTTATTTTATTGTCTTTTTGGGTGTTTTTTTAACTTTGATTTTTTGACTATTATATAAATTTTTATATGTTTCTTATTTAATTATACGGACATTGTCCGTGTCTGATGTAATGAGTGTCGGAACACCATCAAAAAACACCTAAATCCGCCCTTGATTGATACAATCAATCAAATATGATATACATCTAATATCAAACTTCCTCTTGAGATATTCATGTTAATTGTTATCTCATCCAATATGAGATTTGTATATCACATCTATATTGTATAAATTAGTCCGATTATCGTAGGATGATTTTATCTATGTACCGAATGATTCAAGATTCCCCCTTATTTTAGTTGACATAAGTTTTGGATCAAATCTTAAAAATTGCATCTTCAAATATTTTTAAGTTTTCAAACATTAAGTCAATTGGTTGTTGAATTTTTGAAACTTCCATTATTTTCAAAATATCAAATCTTTTTCAAGTAAAATATATATCCAAATACAACTTTAAAAACTTAAAATTTTAAATTTCAAGTTCAAAATCTATATCCAAAACAAAAATTAGTTTACGTGATAAACATTCTTTTAAGTTGTTAGATAAATATATTATTAATTTTACTGAATGAATGGTACTTGATGTTGTCGGGTTCATCCAAATTCAATAGTTTCAATATAGAGAATAAATTTATGTGTCGAAATTCATTACAATTACACCAATGAATGCATAAGAAGACAATGGTTTCAATGGTAAGAAACCTTAAAAATCGAACAATGAAGCTTAAATTCTGAATCCATCAGTATTTCTGATTTATCTTAATGAAAAGTTTTATAAACATAACTTTTTATAACATACTAGTAGTGTAATTGCACGTGTTTCGCACGTGTAACGTTTGATTATTTAAAATTAAATAATTTTATTTATTGTGGAAATTTTTAATGATGTATAAAAAATTCAGATCATTTCTCAAAAATTCTTCACGCTTTAATATAATAATGTATATATAAATATATATTTTAGTGTAAGCACATATATATTTTATCACAAAAAGTTTCAATTTTTTCTTATTTAAAATCTTTCCTTGTGTTTTAAAGTCAAATCTTTACAAAATTATTAATTACATTCTTATTGCATACGTAAAATTTTAAAATATTTATAATTTTTAAATTTTTATTATTCTAACACTTTTATATTTATTTCTAGACTTTTTAAATTTTCTCTTATATTCAAATTTAGTTGATTTAAAATTCTTAAATTAATGAAAAAGGTATTAGTCGTCATTAATTATGATGAATTCTAATAAGGAAAGGTTTATCATAAATATATTTAATTAATTTTCAACTCTTAAATATTAGGAAAGAAATAGTGAAAAGACGATTTTGTTTAAAGTAAGGACTTTTAATGAAGGGCAAAAAGTTCAAACAACATTTCTAAGACCTTTCACACTTTTAATAT